>NC_079437.1:36093717-36206217 GCF_903798145.1 Danio aesculapii
TTACTATTGGTATTATGATTTGTTTTAGCAGTCAGAAGTAGACATTGCTAAATGGAAATAAGGTCTGAAATGCTTGCACTTGACCACTTTTAATCATACCCAAAGGTAGCCAGAAACACTTTCTATTGGATTGCTTTCATAGTGTAAAATGCATCACAGCAACCACAAAAGATGCCAAATTCTTAAGCCAGCTGGCTTCAACAATGTCCTCTTACCAGTCCTAAAAACAAAAAACCTATTGTTTGGTGTAGTTTTGCAGTTATCAAAGCAGTATTGAATACTGCTTCTGTCCATATAGTTTCGTGTTTTCTTCTCTCATATACAAATGTCCATTGTGCGAGTGTATTTCATAGTATTAGACTGAAATTTCACAAAAAAAAGTCCAAACATGAACCGCCCACAGATTCTCCCCTCATTGGAAATAGGAAAGTGGTTCAAGGATTAAAACCAAATGTAAACTTGAATGAGTCTCCCACATTAACTTGTGTTCAGATTAGGCATGGGCCGGTATAAGATTCTGAGGGTATGAAGCTAAAGCTTTTTCCTCTTTGAACACAATATATTTTACTTTGAGTAACATTTATAATATTTTGGAGCAGTAAACATGTCAGGCTAAATAATTCTAATGAATCACTGACTTCTGTTGTCTTCATTAGTTTCAAAAACACAGATTTCTTCACAATTTAAAATGGCATCTTTGGATATATTTTCTGCTGGAGATACTGTTGTCAGAAAAAAAAGTACAAAAAAAACACGTGAATTTTTACAAACCGCCGTATCCCTTGAAATCGTCTTATGCCTAGTTCAGATTATTCAAAATGCATCCTAATATCAAGTATATGCAGGGCTTTAAATGTCAGTTTGGTTTTCACAATTTTTTTTTATTACATTACAGACTTTGTAGTGGATGCCACTAGAAAAGGGAATAAAATACGTTTTGCCAACCACTCTGTCAACCCAAACTGTTACGCAAAAGGTACTTTATTAAGAGATATAAATGTCATATCTAATATGAATATAATATAATATGAAACATGATGTATACTGGTTTGTTATTGGTTACCATTGCAGTTGTCATGGTTAATGGTGATCATCGTATCGGAATCTTCGCCAAGCGAGCCATACAGCAAGGAGAAGAGCTCTTTTTTGATTACAGGTGGGTTTATTTGTGTCAGCAACACCTTAAACTGAAAGTTCTGTCATCTGATTTCTTTCAACTGATGAATATTAAAGAAGATATTTGGAAGAAATTGTAACCATTTACTTCCGTAGTATTTGTTTTTCCTACTATGGATGTCAATGAGGGCCGACACTGTGGCTCAGTGGTTAGCACTGTCGCCTCACAGCAAGAAGGTCGCTGGTTCGAGTCGCGGCTGGGTCAGTTGGCATTTCTCTGTGGAGTTTGCATGTTCTCCCTGTGTTGGTGTGGGTTTCCTCCGGGTGCTCCGGTTTCTCCCACAGTCCAAAGACATGCGCTACAGGTGATTTGAGTGAACTGAATTGGGGAGGCTAAATTGACCGTAGTGTATGTGTGTGAATGAGTGTGTATGGATGTTTCCCAGTACTAGGTTGCAGTTGGAAGGGCATCCGCTGTGTAAAGCATATGCTAGATAAGTTGTGAATTAATGAATGAATGAATGAATGAATGAATGAAAGGATGTCAGTGGTTACAAGTTTTCACCTTTCTTTAAAATATCTTCTCTAGTGCTCAACATAAAAAAGAAACTCATAAAGGTTTATAAAACCTTCAGAGTGACTAAATATCATCTTAAATCAATACTTGCATATGTATTCTAATCATTTTAATTGTTGTTTTTCTTTTTTCCTGCCTGATAGGTACAGTCAAGCAGATGCACTGAAGTATGTGGGTATTGAGAGGGAAATCGAAATTGTGTAGAAATGCCTACTTTGAGTATGTCTGATAACATTTCTGACTACCCACAATACTTTGCACTTCACCAAGGGTGAGATTTAAGAATTCCCATGGGGACTGGTTGTAATGACATCAGATTGATCTGATGATGTGGTCACTACCTTAACCTGTGGTTAACCGAATTGTCTGAACAAGCGTTTTTGTTTACTTTTTTTTGATGACAATTGCAATGACTTGAAGAAACCAAAAGGTGTCCTCAAATTTACAGATCAACTCCTCCATTTGCACTATATGGCCAATACCACAGGATACTGATAGACGGCACCATTTTCACGGAAGGAAGAATGCCAGTTCAGACAATTTTCTTTTTTTTTAATTATTATTATTACAGTGTGTTCATTCAGAAGGCTCTGTACACAACTTTTAAAATAGCTATAACCTCTATATGCTCAGTATATACTGTATCTGCAAACTTAACGCATCCCACCTAGCAGTCATTGTTGTTTCTGGTCAAAGATTTCTGTTATTCAAGACATCCAGCAATATTTCATAGTTACATTTGCACTTAGTCAGTCGGGTCAATATCTTCAAGCGCCGTAAACTTGTCTGCAACCTGGTGTCATTTGATGTTAGCCTGTTACTATAATGTACATTGCAATATCTATCTATCTATCTATCTATCTATCTATCTATCTATCTATCTATCTATCTATCTATCTATCTATCTATCTATCTATCTATCTATCTATCTATCTATCTATCTATCTATCTATCTATCTATCTATCTATCTATCTCTATCTATCTCTATCTATCTATCTATCTATCTCTATCTATCTATCTAAAGCTGCTTGCTGTATTGCACAAAGCTGGCTCTTGTTGTCAGAAATTAGCATTCTAGCTAACTTAGCACTAAGGAAGTTAATCTTCATCTCTGCTTAAACTGTATGAGGTCAAATATTGTTAATGTTCTGTAGAAATAAACAAAACAAGTAACCATGTAAACCGACAGACTGAATGTGAACTGTGAGCTAAAAAGTCGATTAAAGGACATTGTTTAGACATTGTTTGTTTTAAGAGTGAGTGTACAAATTAGGCCTTACAAGGGCTAGGGTTTGGGTTATACTGTCACATGTACCATTTTATGTAAAATAAAGAGCTAAAACCAAATGACACACGTGTTCAACATGCCCTGGGATTGGACTTGTGCTTCACATATCTCAATTTGAATTATGGGCAACACACTGAGAAAATAACCTAGTGTATTGTTAATTTAATATATTTAATCTGGATGTTTTTGTGCAAAATCTTACTGTTGCCTCTCTTGAAGGACGATTATAAAACTATAGCTTCAAAACGAGACCATATCATAATATTATCATCAATATTACCTGTATTACTGCATAAAATACTTGATCCAACATCATAAACTGAAATCTCTTTGAAAAGCAAAATTGAAGTCATTTTACAAAAATAAATAAATTAATTGACATTTAAACATTTGGCAAACACTTTCATGTATACATGTGTAATATAAATATAAAATATGATAGGGCGACACAGTGGCACAGAGGCGCAAGAAGGTTGGTGGTTCAAACCTCGGCTGGGTCAGTTGGCATTTCTGTGTGGAGTTTGCATGTTCTCCCCGGGTGCTCCGGTTTCTCCCACAGTCCAAAGACATGCGCTATAGGTGTATTGGGTACGTTAAAATTGACAGGATATTTGTGTGGATATTTCCCAGTGATGGGTTGCGGCTGGAAGGGTATCCGCTGCATAAAACATATGCTGCATAAATTGGCGGTTCATTCCGCTGTGGTGACCCCAGATTAATAAAGGGACTAAGCCGAAAAGAACTTGAATAATGAAAAATGAATTAATAAAATATGATAAAGTGAAGTTGCACCAAAGCAAGTGGGAATCCAGAATATATGGAAAAAGGAAAGAAAAAAGGTAAGTGCATAACACACGTTTATAATAAACTAAACCTGAACCAAATATAAACTGCTAGCATTAGTTATATTTTTATTAAAACCTGTAATGAATGATACATTACTGAAATATTTGTTTAAATAAATACAAAATATTAAACAGTTCCCTCTCATAAGCACATTTATCTATTTTATTATTTTCAATTATTTATTTTTTATTTTATTAATTCGTTTTATTCAACAGCACAATATAAATGTGCACATAAAAAGAAAACTAATATTACAATGGTAAAAATTAAATTAAAATAAATCAATATAAATCCACGAAGCATAATGTGGGCATTTGACAAAAAGCGATTCAATGAATCGATTCAATACTTGAGTTACAGAAAACACAATTTGAATTAGCTTTACCTAATTTACATACAATCTCGTTTGGTAGATATTGTGTAACACTTTTAAATGCAATTCTTTAACTTTGTTGGGAACACAGAATTTGTAAGGTAAGAGCCAAGGTTTTTTCAAATAATTTTATCTATTAGAGAATTCAAAAGAAAATTTCCCCTCGGAATGATTCTTTTCTTTGACTGAAACACACATGCACGTTTACGTAGTACGTACTACCGAACAAGGCTTGATTACGTCAGACGTACGGCGTTTGTTTAACAACGGATTTGTGTTTTTGGAAGCTTCCAAAAGAGTCACTACCCCCAACAACATTACAGCATGGAAGAGCCAGGTTAAAACGTAAACCTACTTCGACTGTTTGAAAGATGAAAGTCATAATTACAGAGGATGGCTGGAAGGTGAGTAAATCATAGGGTAGGACCTTTTCATTCTTGAGTGAACTAACGTTATTCCTTTCACCGCAAACAACAGATAGTGTAGTGAAAGTGGCCACTGAATGTGAAGAAACTCTTTTCCAGTGGAATAAAATTTATGCTGAAATCATAAACAAGAGCTTTCTGAAAAACACATGCAGATGTATCAATGTGTTTAATGTGTGTGAAAGTATAAGGATGTGTTTAATTTCCAAAAAAGATCCATCACAGAATGAGTCCTCAGTCATTTTCTTTCATTCAGGCTTGTTTTATTGAAGTGTCATTTACAGTGAGGATGATACAAACAAAATTTGAACTCAAAATGAAGAAAACTCTAAATGAACACTTTGTCACACCTGACCACAGTATTGAAATCACCTGCATGAGAGAGACCAATATGATGAACTCATGAAACTTGCTTATCATTAGGCATTATCACAGGAATTACTTTTGTGTTCACAGGACCTACAGTTCCCCTGAAGGGCATAATGGGAAAATAAAATAAGATTGTGATCAACATGAGATTGAATTGCTAACCTTTCCATTAGTGTTTCTCGAGTCTTGACTAGCATGAGCTTGCTGGGGGAAAAATATAAAGTGTGAGTTCATTTACTTTCAACAGATGCCATTTAAACATTCAAAAGTTTGGTGTATTATACATACATACACACATGCATATATATATATATATATATATATATATATATGTATGTGTGTGTATGTATGTATGTATGTATGAAGAGTTTACATGCAAAAAACCTCTAAATGCTGTTTGATAATTTCTTCTAAAATTAGCATTTTTCTCTGACTCTTGTGTGAAGGCTCAAAAATGTTACTTTTATAGAGACTAATAGGCCATTCATTCCGCTGTGGCGACCCCAGATTAATAAAGGGACTAAGCCGAAAAGAAAATTAATGAATGAATAGTGACTGAGTAGTAAAGTTCTTTTCATTGCCTTTAAAGTGAAATACTTGAACATAAACATGAACATTTCAGATGGCATTTAGAGGTTTTTGCATCTGAACACTTGAAAACATTGTAGTAATAAGAAATAGTATCATTGTCAACATGTTTTCAGCCTCCAATGAATAGAAGGAACAGCATTTTTTGGAAATAGAAATCATTTGTAGCATCGTACATTTCTTTACTGTCACTTTTGACCAGTTTATTCGCCTACATCCTTAAGTACTGAACTCAAACATTTGGTAGTGTACTCATAATCATATACAGTATACTGTACTGTTTGCACCAAATACAAATAGCAAAATATTTATGGAAAATAGATGATATGTTTGACTCAAACAAAGTGCTAAATAAATTATATGTATTTTTTGATAAACCGCCTGAGAAAAAGTGGGTGAAGTTAGCGAAGCTAGCAAAGTCATTATTTGCACAATAGAAAGTGACTATTATTGTCACCAACATGATATAAAGTGGAATTTTAGGAAAATATCCTCAAAATAAATGGCCCACAAGATTCGGTCAAACACGACTTGCAAATATGTAGTGCATTTGGAAAAGATGCTAAAAATATATTTCACAGTGAATTAGTGGTGAAGGTCATGTATTAAGTGATACATTTATCCAAATGAATGTGTGTTTTTAATTCTTTTTTCAATCATTCAATCAAATGCATGTCATTGAGGAAACATTCTTGTTAGCTGCGACTGGCTACAGTATCGACACAATACCTCATTTAAAAACAAACATACACTCTTCTCATTTCACCTTAACATTCATTTGCGACAGTTGCATTTACTTTTATCAAAATTTGGTGTTATCAGAATCAGTCATACCGAGTGTAAACGTTTTAAAGTACTGTAAAAATGATTAGTTAGCTTTATTTAAAAGAAATTGAGCAAACCCATTGCCTTAAAAATAAGTAAATGAATTAGGTGCATAATTCTAAAACAGTAAGTTATCAGTTACAATCAGTGTGCGAATTATACATTGACGATCGGGAGGGGTCAACTTTTTGTAACAAGACGTGAAGATGTTAGTAATTCAAAATACAGATATATTACATGTATGAATTAATGAAATACGGTCGTTTACTGTAAAAATTAGAAATTACTTTTACGGTTTGTACCCTATTTTTAACGGTGAAATACTGGCAACCACAGCTGCCGATTTTTTTTACCTTAAATTTTACGGATTTAATTTTTACAGTGTACTAATTGACGCGATTATGCATTCAGAATGGTATGAATTGTTTTAGGGGTGGTCAAATGGAGGTCTATTGTTTTAATTATTAACATTGTTATTTAAAATACAGATCAGAGTGAACTTTTTCTCAGATTCATAGGGACTCCCCATACATTTTGTTTTGACATCCTTTAGGGGGCATCAAACTTTAATTAGGGGAGTCAATCACCCCTAAACCACCCTGTAATTCGCACCCTGGTTACAATGGGTTTACTCATTTTAAGTAAAGTAACTACTGACTTTTTTTACAGTGTGAAATTTCAAGCATGAGGAGACTTTGAGAGGTGTTTGTCCCTTTGAAATTTAATATTTCTACACAACAACATTTCATCCTTCATTCAATAAAGTAAAAAGGAACCAAAAAGCCTGTTTTGATATTTTAGACTAGAGGATCACGCGAGGAACAAAGTATGAGGGATACATTAAAAAAAGACAAAGAGGAGGTTAAGATGGCTAAAGCCTGACTATTCAACAATCATCTATTCAAAATACTCTCACTTTCCTGCCTGTTTTTTTTTTTAGAAATTAGAAAAAGAGAAGTACACTTTATTTATACATATACATAAACAGCATAACCTGTGGGTGGATAGTATGCAATCTTTGATACAAGCTCTTATGGCTCTGTTAAAGAAAAGACTAAAGAACATGTGTCTGGCACTGGAAGCAGCGGATTCTTCTTTTTCTTATTGCATTTCGATGAAAAAGTGCAGTAGTCATGCAAAATGCATAGCTTCTAAAGATTCTATCTTATTTGCTCTTTTGTTTTAGTAGCTCAGTTTACATCTGGAAAGACGATGGAAGTGCACTAAGCTCTGGGTAAAACCGCCATCAAAACAGCTATGAAGCAACAGCAGCAGCGGTGGTGTTCTATAGCAAACGCATGAATGTATTTATAAAACACATGATTTTATACACTGGAGTCTTTCATACACAGAGTATCTGCCATGTGTGAAAGCCTTTTGAGCACAATATACCAGACTAGTGTTGAACAACTCAGTGTTTCATGCCATATATTGTGTAAAAATATCAGCTGCTTTATGAGCGTCCAATATCTAGAGGTTTTCACCTTGAAATGTCTTAAACATCCGGGTTTGAACTGTAACAGGCCACCATAGCGTGTTCATTTTGCTGTTCTTCAATATTATAAAGGTCTAGTTTTTGTACGTCTATTGTTCAGTTACTGATTCATTGGCTAAACAACTTTTTTCCAGAATGAAATTCCACAGACAAACACATTAAATCTGCAATCTGTCTAGGACAGTGTTTCCCAAATTATTTTTATGCACTCAAAAGGTCCATCAATAAGGCTATCAATTTTTCCTTACATGTATGATGAATGAAAACAGACTACATATAAATATCTAAGTCACATTCATTTCAAAAACTATTTGTCCTTAAAAATGAACTGGAAAAAATAAAACGATCATGATATTCCAGTATATAGTCCAATTATTCTTTGGGTTTCACTTTACTTTTATGGTCCCCCAACAGACATTCTACTGAAATATTTTTTTCTAGTGTTCAATGATTTTAAAGACCTTTTGGTGGTCAAAATAGCACTGAAATCGAAGAATTAGGCTAATTCTATGATCACATAAAGTATATAATAAAAGCTGTTTTATGTAATTGTTATGCTTTTGAAAACAAATCTTTATTACTAATAATGTTGAAGATGTAATTGTTTAGTTGATTATTTTTGTTTTATTCATTTACACATTAACTTCTGTTATATATAATAGATCTGGGTGTCGTATTTAATGTGTTTTGATAGAGAACGTTTTTTATTTTTGTTATTTTGCTTAAAAAAATCACATCCTGTTCGGGTATAAACAAACATGTTTACTTGCTATTACATTGCTCTCTATAATACTTGATTCCGAATGGTCAATCGTGACATTACAAGTATGTTAATTCTAGAAAACAACCAATGAAACTGATAACAGGCTCAATACTTTCACATCCATATCTATCTGCTTCTTAAGTCGTGATGTATGGGACACTGTTTCCGGGTCCAAGCTGCTGCTACTCATTTGAAATGGAAAAATATTCATTTATGACCAATTTTTAGTCACATCACACATTAATGTGAATTTTATATAAAATGGTGTACGCAACAGTCTCTGGACTTGCTGCATCACAGACAGACATCAATAATTTAACAATTTATAAAAAATTATTCACTTTCTGGCCATCGGATATTAGGCATGGATATATATATATATATATATATATATATATATATATATATATATATATATATATATATATATATATAGATATATATATATAGCAATCGTGATTTTCGAAAGTATTACAGCACTTTGAAAACGTTTATCATTTGTAATACAGATTGATAGAGCGCTTGGACCCAGAAGCTGCTTCGCGTGACTTCACACTTAACAAGTGGATATGCTTGTATGTCTCCGCCAATGTTTTTGACTGTTTGTCACCATCTTGAGAAAGAATATAAATGAGTGTATGTTGCTTTGAGCTGTTTTCATTTCTGTCAGCTTGACATTTAGTTAGAAAATTAATAAACTATTGTGGTTCAGAACAATGTTTTGTGCCTAATTTTTATGTTTTGTGGCAAGTAGCATTCAGGCAGTTGTTTTCGCAGAATAAACCCCCTCAGCCTGGAATAACAACCTCTTGAATATATATTATCACTAACATAACGTAAATCCATCCTTAACCACAACAAACTTGAAACCAGTAATTTTCCCTTATGATAACTGAAGATAATATTGCTCAGCTAAGTTAAAGGCATAATTAAAAAAGAAATGGTTTTACTTTAAATAAAACCAAAAAATTATGGCTTCTGTAGTTAAACCATTGTAATCACAAATGAACCATGGTTTTGCTAAACTAACCATAGTATAACTTCTGTATTTAAAGTAAATCTGTTGTTATACAAATTACAAATGATGGTCAATACAGCAAAACGCACAACAACCAGAATACTCTATATAATATATATATTATATTACAATTATACAATCATGGTTCATTTTCACAATTCATCAGTATACTAGGCTTTTTGTAGTTGCAAAGTAAATTTTACAGCATATTCAATGCCATGCCAAAGGGGGACCATCAAAATAAAGTGTACAAAGCAAACTCTACATTTTCCTAATTTGGGAAACACTGGTGTAATAAATGCGTATCATTTACAGTGTGACATGAATGTAAAGTGGACTGAAGAGAAGCATGAAATCACTGTACACTATTATAAGAAACTATATCATTTTAGTTTTGGCCCATATAGATAGATTTCTCTTGAACAGACAGATAGCGACAAGGCTGCATTCTCATCACACACTCAGACACAATACAGCTTATTTCTTCCAGTTCCTGCATTCATGTTAGGTCAATGTGAAAATGTCTAGAGAATGGCTTGGAGAGGCTGGTGTGTGTGTGTGTTTACTGTAGCAGCAGTGAGAGGAACATGAAGCTCTCCGTCTCATGTCATCATGATCAATGTCACCAACCCTGAGACTCACAGCATGTTCATGTCTGACGAATCGCTTACTGCGCTTTAGTCAAAAAAAAAAACGTTTCTGCGTAAATCTTTCATGATTCCAATTCTACACCAGATGTTGCATCAATATTGACAATTTTACATAAGAATGATTTTCTGTACGATTTATAGAGAAATTCCCTTCTCTTTAGTTTCACGAGGCCAATCCTGTGACATTTTTTTACAAACGTGTACAAATCTTGAATGAATGCTATACCTCATATTGTTGTCCATAAACAATAAACAAACACCTTTCTGCTATTTTTGATATTCCATAAAAATAACATTTAGCCAGACAGAATATTGTTTAGCACATTAAAATTGCTAAAAAAAAGCTGAAGCCATTCAATGATGATTGACTTTCCATCTCTTACAAGCGCCACAACTGATTTCAGGCAGTAAGATAATATTTATACTTCAATATCATTAGCTATTTCTGAGCAGATTCCTCCATACTACATATTACAGAAGTTTTGGTGAGAAAACAGATATGTGTAAACATATCTACATCTTTACAACATTGTACTCCGAATGTTGTTGTTGTGCATTTTGTGCAGATTCTCTCATGAACACGAGCATGACTATCAAACACACGTTTAATCTACGCTACTTCTGCCAATACACAACAAACCAAAAGATTTAGCTTCATATATACAGGGTTCCCACATCGTTCACTCTAACATCTTCCTGTGTACTGGATTTACCAAGTAGGTTTTTGAGTAAACTGATAGTAAAATTAATAATATTTTGGACTGATTTCAAATAAATATAGTGCTATTTAGAGCATTTGCATTTCCAAAAAACGACAATTGGTCAAAATAACAAAGATTTTCATTTGTTTTGATCGAAAGTCAAGGCTATTCTACCAAATATTGGTGCAACTTTTTTGAAGTTAAAACAGTGATGTTGTATTATCTGAAAATAAATATAAACATGTCTGAAAACATTTTGACCAATCGTCATTCAGGCTCAAAATGACAACATTTTTACTTTACTTTAGAAGAAACATATAGAAAAATTAGGTTTTACTCAAACTTGTATCTATAAGTTACCCAGAGAGACTGAGAATTTCAGAGTAGTGTCTTAATTTTCCTTAATGTAACACTTTTCCACAGTTTCGACTTCATTTTACCACAGATTTTTAATTTTCAGATGTGCAAACTGTAGAATTTTTCATTCACTTCTTAAGATTTGATTGATTTTCTCAACTTTTCCAGCCGGATGTTATTTTCGTTTTTAAATAATTTTATTTTACATTGCACTTACAAAATGTAAATTTCTAATATATAGATAAATATTTAGGCCCAATCCCAATTCTACCCCTTACCCCAATTGTCCCATGGCTGCACACAGAGGTCAGTAGACGCACAAATAAATATTTTTTTGTCATTATCACAAATTTTTTACATCAAACAAGCACATGTTTTAATACATTAATAATCATGTTGTATCATCATGCTTAAAAAAATTCCGCTATCTATAATCCATTATAATAACTCCTGTATACCACAACATACTTTCACATCTGACACTCGAATACCCTGTCAAAAAGTCTAGTGACTGTGAATGACCTTTTTAAAGTGTCTGGTATATTTTTAATGTTGTTTTGGTATTTTTACATAAGTGAATATGGCCCAGGTATAAATCCGCAGTACAGTTACGATCTTATTGTCACATTATATTGTTATGACAACATTAGATATGCCTTCAGTAGTTTCCTCAAGATAAATACCAAGAAATAATGCAACAGGAATAACTACAGCACTCACGATTATCTGATCTCATATGAAGTAAGAGATCGTGATGACATTCTGTATGTGCAGATGTTTTAGTGGTGTCCCATTTCTCAGGGGTAAATTTGAAAGGGGTAGGGGTACAAAAATAGAATTGGGGTTGGACCTTAGGCTGAAACTACTGTGAATTTTATGGTAACACTTGACAATAATGTTCCATCTCTGATAATGAACAAACAATGAACAGTACATTAGTTACAGTATTTATTCGTCTCTGTTAACATTATTTAATGATAAAGTCATTCGTTGTTAGCTCTAGTGAACTCACAGTGCATTAACAAGCTTTACTTTAGATGATGCATTAGAAAATGTTGAACTTAACATGAACTAAGTGTGAGCAATACTTGTACAGCCTTTATTATTCGTAGTTCATGTTAGCAAATACATTAACTAAACCTTCAGATTCTTAGGAAGCCATGCCTCGAGAAAGGCACACAAATTAGATCCTTCTGTTTTTTTTAGGAAGATCAGTTAGTCTCAAATTAGAACACCGTCCACGATCCTCTAGGTCTTGTATTTTGTTCCGAAAGAATTCTGTAATTTCTTCAAGTTTTTTTTACAATTTTTTTAAAGAGTTTTCTCAGCGTGGGAGATTCTTTCTTCTGCCTCCTCGATTCTTTGCGATTGTGACAGTAAGTTGTCTTTAATGCCATTTACAGCTTCTATCATGTCAGTCAATTATTTTGAGAATTCAGATCTCAAAGATTGAACCGAGAATGTCAGTATTTGTAGCCACTTAAGCGTCACATTTTGCCTCAGTTTGGTTGTTGGCTAGCTCCGAGCTATCCCCGTCAGACGGTAACATTACAGATGGCTTTGGATTATGTTCTAATTTAATGGTTTTTCATGGCATTTTGTCTCTTAAGTTGCTTTTAGGTGAATATCAAACATTAAAATACGTTCTGGATCTTTTCCTGATATTTTTTTTCGTTGATATTTAGCGGTTAGCTCTGATCTTGCAATGTTTCAGCTGCACGTCATAACCTGAAGTGCATTATCCAAACCTTATTGTAAAGTGTTACCAGTTTCAAGAGTTATTCTTGATTCTCAAAAATTACACAGAATTTGTACAAATATTTGTTTACCCACAAAAGGCAACATTTTATCCAACAAAAACTATAAAATTTGTACATTTACAAAGCTAATAACACTTTTGTTTCTTAATTTCCTTGTATTCTAGTCCTTCAAATCACAATTCTGAAATTTTCTGACGCTTCCAGGTCTCTATAACTGTGGGAACCCTGGACAGATCGTTCAAAGCTTCCTGTAATGTCGCTGAGGCACTTCAGTCAGCCTGCACTGCCAGCGCTCATTCATCTGATGGTAAATTGTCTCTAGCTTTTCTATATTAAACCCTGCCAAAAGCACCAAATATCAGATTACACTGTAAAAAATAATGGGACAGAAAAATAAATATACAGACACGTTACCATAAAGGCAAAAATTTGAAACTCATTCCCCAGTCTTCCTCATTGTACCTCCCTCATAACCAGCAGTACTCCGCGCTTTTCCTCCGATCGACCCCTAGTCTTTTAGTAGGTGTGTTATTCATTAGGACTTTCCTCCTGTATTTCCGGCAGGTTCTTTCTATCCTTGCGCAGAGTGTCAGTTAGCGGCCGAGCCGAGCTGGGAGACTCCAGCTGCTTGGGTTCATTGGTATGATAACTGCCTTTATACCTGTACAGGTAAATGTAGAGGCCGTACAGGATCAGGAAGAGCAGCATCAGAGACACAGTCACGATTACTGTGAGGAAAAACACACACACACACACACACAGAGAGAGAGAGAGTCATTAGCATTAAGCTTAATACTCTTACACCGCTTTAGCTGAGCTGTCTGCAAATTATGGCTTAAACATCATTTGTATCTTGTTGCAGGAGAGACCGCTGTGCTGACTGGCAGCTCACATGTGCAGCTCAGATGCTTTAAGGGACAGTACACACACAAAAAAATAGCTTTCTGTTGTTATTTACTCGTCCTTGTGTCCTTTATAAACCTGTTATTTTGCATGTGGAACACAAGTGACGAATTTTCATGCCACTTGAGCGATTTCTCTGTTTTCATGACATTGACAGTTTGAACTGTTCTAATATAAAAAGGAGATGCATGACGATTCTTTAAAGAGTTCTTTCAGTGTTCTACATGGAGAAAATATAAGAATATAGAGTTTGATTGTTTGCTATTTGTTGGTAAATGATAATTTGGACATTTTTTTTATGTAGATTTTCATTTTTGATGTGGCAAGGAGGATTAAGTGTGTGTGTGTGTGTGTGTGTGTGTGTGTTTTGTTTATCCTGGACAAGAGATAAAAATCAGACAAGAGTAGAAGAGGATTGGATGCAAGCAACAATGGATGATTGCAAAAAATGAGCAATAATACCGACAGATCTCTCAAAAATCGGTTGTTTTTAATCTCTAAGTAATCGCATACATATATGATATAAATTCAGTAACATTTAAATCAACAAAATTCAAAATGAAGAATTATACTGTATCAAGTAGTGTATTTATATTGATTGATGATTGGATGTAACATTTGTTTTTCTGGAATATCCACATTGATTTAAAAGCATAGTTCACCCTAAACTGAAAAATCTGTCGTCATTTACTCATCCTTTACTTGTTTCAACCTCTTGACAAATGTTTGAAACTGGTAACTATTGACCATTTGTTTTTCCTACTATGGAAGTCATTTGTTTCAGGTTTTCAAAATATCACATTCAACAGAAAAAAAGAAACTCAAACTCATAAACCCATAACTACTTGATGGCAAGTACACTGTAAAAAATCCTGGGTTCCATATTATTTCTTCATGTTGTCCCAACACAAATCTATTAGGTTAACTTAATCGTTTTTTACAATTTAAGTGGATTGAACTTAAAACAATTAAGAATTGTGTTGTTTCAGCTCATTTGATAAAAGTAGCTTTAACAAGCAGCAAAAATCATTGTTTTAAGTGTAAAAAGAGAGTATATTTTATTTTTTGAGTGAACTATCTCTTTAATTTACTGTATATTAACCGCATATGACATTTTTATCACAGATTATACTAAGTTTCTGTCATGTGCAGAAGCTCATCTTTATGTAGAAGCTCATATCCCCATCTACGCTCCCTAATCCTGTGTTCTGCAAATTAAGAGGATTTTATAAAATAGGTTTTAGCGTCACAAACAGAGAAGATCAGCATCATTTGCTGAATTGGCTGATAGAGAAAAAAAAGGAATGTAGAGTTTAACAGAATATTTCTGTCACATCTTTTGAGACGATGGAGGAACGATAGTACACATAAGAGGAAACCATGTTAAATATAAAACTGATGTGACTGTAAACTTACATGTCATCCAAGGTGGGGTGACATCATCATGAATGTAATAAAAGACTAAAACAAGAAAGAAATGAACATGTTACTTAAGGGGTTAATCTTCAAACACAATGTTAAGAACAATCCAACCATAAAATACAGATAAAGTCATTTAAAACAAATCCTTTCAACTACATGCATTACTAGCTTGCTCAATAGTAACACAATTTGGTTCATACAATTTTTTAAATGTTTTTTGAAAGAAGACTTTCTGGGTTTTGGATGGCTTTTATCTCTTATGCAGCAACAATGATACAGTGAAATGCTATTACAATTATAGAATTACGTTTATGTTGTCTGTATCAAACTCTCAAAAATCTTATTATAAATACAAGTACAATATTTACTTTAATGTTTTAAATAATGTCTGTAAAAAGAAATGTAAGATAATTAAAATAATATCCCACCTTGATACAGCATAACAGAAAGATTTGTGTAAAAATTAGAACAACATCCATAGATGCAAAAACAACTCATCCTACTTAAAAAAAAATACATCTGGCTGACAAAGAGTTAAAGTCTAGTTGAAGGATAGATTTAAAAATTACATTTAGTATTTTAGGACTGAACTATGATCTTAAATAGGGACTTTTAATATGTAATATTTATGATTATTGTTCTTAATATGGGGGATGCAGATTGTTTTTGATAAAACTTGTTAAACTGAATGACATTTTACTAGGTGTCCTTTATAATTGGTAAAATAAATGTTAGTTAATGTTTTTACTCTGAAAATTGACATTGCAGGACATATTATAATGTACAGGTGGGAAAAATTGTAAAGCTGTTTTATACTTTTGTTGTCTTGATGTTTGAAAACCTCTTTTCTTCTTTGACCCATATAGAATAACTAATACTAATACTTTCCCCATATAATCAAGCATAATTATCAGTGTAAAAACACTACTTTTTTATTTTAAATAAGTTTAAACAACTCTTGTTTCTTTTACCTAAAAATTGGTATTATAGTTTGCTTTTGTCAACATACACTATACAGTATTTATCAGGACAGCTATATCCATTTTAGTGCTCTTTTAAAATTTCTTTGTTCCTATTATAATTTTTGTATTGTTTTTAGGGAGATAATTTTACCATCTTTCCAGGAACAACTGATAATTTTTGGCTAACTCTGGTGCATTTGCTGCAATTAATGAATGCTCTCTGTCCCTGCCAAATACACCAATAAGTACATATTCTACTTTCTACTACAAGTTTGATCAATTTCACATTAAATTATTAATTTTTAAAAACATCTCACTGTGCTAAAATAGTACAGTATTGCATGATAGAAGCATTCATTCGTGTTAATGTTAGGATGAGTAGTCTTACACAGGCCAGTGAACCAGGGGTCATCCTCCCACGGGACATATCCTAAAACAGGAGGAAATGCCCCACAATTGGACTCCACCACATAACCCTGAGTCGTCACCGGTGGATTGGTCACATTGGGTCTGAAGTAGGCCTTCAGTGGGGCGAAGATATTATAGCGGACCCCTGATATACAGCCCATAAAACCTGGACTGTTGTGTCTCTGAATTTCATAGTCCACACCTCCCACCTCTGCCAAAAAACACAAGACAAGAAATCAGTCAGCTGTAATTCTAGTAAATGCTACTTTTTTAACAAGTTAAGATAAAAGAGCTCATCTTACCCATGACTCTACCCAAAAATATAGACTTTGGCGAGTCAAATCTGGGAATTTCTCCTGGTACTAACTTCTCAATCCACGGATCCATGTAATCCACCTAGATCCAGATATGAAAACACATACACAGTGTGCTTTTGATATTCTAATGACAATAATAAAAAATATGATAGAATTGGGATATCTTTACGCTGTAATAATGTGATATAAACAGATGTTTTTTTTTTTTTTTTGCATTTTAGAAAAGCTTTGCAAGTCATTGACAGTGGTGCAAAATTTGTGGGTTTGTTTGTCAAGTATTCATGTATGCCTTCAGATTGACCATGTAACATGCCAGACTTCAGTTTTCACCAAATCACATTTCTGTTGCTTACACAGACACGATAACGGTGTAGTTAAAAAAAATAAATAAATAAAAAAAAAATAAATATATATATATATATATATATTTATTTATTTATTTATTTATTTATATTTGTATTATAATCAAACTTATTTTAATGTAATTATTTTTAGCTAATTTTTACATTTATTATTTGATTATTTCACCTTTGTAGTTTTGTAATTTTGTAGTTATTATAATAATTATTATATTATATAACCTATATTTTTGTTGTATACTTTTTTATTTCTTACAATGTTTGATTACTTAACCATTATTGTACTTAAATTAACTCTTGTGAATCCTTATTGATTTTTGGACAATTTTTTGACTTTGACGTAAACTGTATACATTTTGGCAAAAAAATATTGCCAAAAAAAAATATATATATATATAAATATATAGTTGAAGTCAGACTTATTAGCCCCCAGTTTAATTTTTAAGTTTAATAATTCTGACTTCAACTGTATGTATGTATGTATATAGATAGATAGATAGATAGATAGATAGATAGATAGATAGATAGATAGATAGATAATTTGCATTTTAAACTTTCATAAATTAATTTTTACAGTTCCTCTCAGGACTCGTGAAAACTGCTATATTTCATTCAAGTGTCATTTAAACAAAAAATCCTAATTTATTTATTTATTTTTGTTTTCTTAACAAGGCTTCAACATTTAACTTTCTAAAATGTAATTATTTTGTATTTTCTTTAATATCTTTTGGCTTTTTTTCCAAATCTGTGGAGCAAATAATCTCTTTATTTTCCAGTTTTTGCTTTTGAGCTGGCCAAAATAATTAGACTTAAAGAATGCGTGTGCATTGATATGGACATCAGAGCTTGTTTTGTAAGCATAAAGTCTGAAAAATTTGTATGTGTGTGAGTTGAAAATAGCGTCACATATATAATAAGCAATAAGTTTAAGATCTCACCTGCGTCCACACAGTATAGTTGTGCCTGGTGATGTTGACAAAATGAGGAAAACCGTCTGCCATATTTCTGTCAGTCATCTTAAATTTGTAGCTTATAATCCCGAGTCGGTATCTCAGCGATAGAGTGCCTGCAAAAAAAAGTGACATAAGTACTCAAACCAATGCTTCACAGGCCCTGCTTTGATATTGCATGTGTTTACCATCTTTCTTGAGCAGGACAGCGATGTAGTCATTGCTGAAGGAGCTGATATACAGCAGCACAGCTGGAGCCTGTAGTGTACTGAAGCTGAACTCTATGTCATCTGTTGTTGTGTTGTAGCCCAGAGTGAAGTTGTGCCAGTGAGGCTCTATCCAAAAGTTCGCCCACCATGCGTCAAAGGAAATAGGCTCTTTGCGGACGTCATACCGCAACCACGCTCCCACATCAAAGAACGCGCCAATATCTGAAAGGATAACATTAATGTAATGCAACATACTACATTCATCATGTTGTCGTAATCTTCTCCCATGACCTCACAAATAATAATAATTAATCTGTGTACTTTGTGCTGCTGTTATGAATAGTGTGACACTGTTTTCCTGTGTAGTTTTTCTGCATATTCCTTCCTATTTTATGAATAAGTCATTGAGTCCTTAACTCAACTGATTTGTTCAAAATGACTAAGTGAAGTTAATTTATTCATTCATTCATTTTCTTTGTGGCTTAGTCCCTTTATTAATCAGTAATCACCACAGCGGAATAGACCACCAACTTATCCAGCATATGTTTTACGCAGCGGATGCCCTTCCGGCTGCAACCCATCACTGGGAAACATCCATACACACTCATTCACACAGATACACTACAAACATTTTTAGCTTACCCAATTCACCTATACCCACATGTTTTTGGACTTGTGGGAGAAACCGGAGCACCCAGAGGAAACCCACGCGAACATGGGGAGAACATGCAAACTCCACAGAGATGCCAATTGTACCCAGCCGGGGGTCTAACCAGTGACCTTCTTGCTGTGAGGCGATTGTGCTACCCACTACGCCACCGTGCTTCCCTAAGTGAAGTTTATTTATAAACTCATTTCAAGAGGATCATATGCTTATGATTGACCACCATGCTGGACCCGCATCAGCTAATTTACGAGTTACCAGTTAGATGATTCTTAACTCACTATAAATAACCAGAGTTTCTTACCTCAGTGCGGTACTAACGGAAGGGAGCCCTGGGCTCTAGGGTCTTATAAGCTTAGGGCTCTCTCCCAGGACAGCATGCCAAACAATCTTCATAATCAAGCTAAGTGTGAACACTTGAAGTCTTTATGAATCGAATATATGCCCAACAACTGATATACAAAAGGATGTGCCAAGTAGACATACTGCTGTCTATGTCAGGTCATGCTCTGTTGATTTCTTTTAATAAAAATTAAATGAGAAGATTACAGAAAAAAAATTATTACTTTTTACTAGATTTGAATACTAATATTACCCATCATACCCGGCCTGTGGTATAACAGTTTATAATATTCAAGATTATTAGTTTGATCTTTGGTGTATTTGGTCTGTAAATTATATTAGGGCTGTCAAATCATTAAATATTTAATGGCAGTTAATGAAAATTATTTGTGTTTTTTTAAGAAAAAAAAGTAGACAGAATCTAAAAGGAGAATGCAATCACATACTGTAGCTACATATTGTAAATGTACAATACTATTTTTTAAAAAGCATTGGCAATTTTGTGTTTATTACGTTATTGTAAATATTAATATTTTTGATAGGATTTTACAATATTATATTTGTGCATATACATTAGCTTAGTCAGTACTGAAGCCAAATCTGGAGCTTTTCTAAAAAATTAACTTATAATAACGGTCCAAAAATTAGTAGCCTAATGTTAGGGAAAAATATTAAATAAAAATGTCAAAAATAGCAAATATCAAGAAAAACAAAAAATATATGCAATTTTGTTAAAGTTTTTTTGCAATATTTAGTATGAATTTACATGATTTTCTTTCTATTTCTAAAGATGTTCTGTGAAGATGTTCTTAATAAATATATCTGTTTAATAAATCTGTTTTGTTTAAATGCACCAAAATATATTACCCATATTCACTGAGAAATGGATAAAAATATTCATTTTCAAAATGGGGTGTACTCAATCATGCTGAGCACTGTAAATAAAACTATCATAGACTTTTTTTTATTAACTTTTCTGTGATCCTCAGTGCAGGTTACAGTTTAGCCAGTAGGTGGAGACAGTTTAAATCATTCACTTAGTGTCTTCACTCAAAAATTTGACTCATTCAGAAACAAAACAAACTATTTCATCAGGAAACTTCTTTAGTGTCTGAAAATTGTCGAATGTACACAAAATTTCTCAAATTAAATTCATTCAAAATGTATGATGTTTAAAGGAGACGTGGCCCCAAACCTATTGAGGAATGTGCAAATCCTACTAAAATATACAAATTAGATTTTGCTAATTCATACCATAATTGGCGTGAGATTGAGTTGGATTTTTTATGAATTTATATTTTATTAAGCAGTTCAAAATTAACTGCACTCCTATGTTTTGAATTCCGACATACCACTGTTTTCAAGTGCAGCTTTTCTGCATAATCAATCATTAACAGTCTTTGAATTATTAACTAGACTGAAAAATGTGAGATAAAAAAATATTTAAAAATATTACTTTTAATTAATTATCAATAAATGCCTTTTAATATTTTTCCCCAGATTTTTCGAGTGCCTTGGACTGATTTTTGCTGTTTATTCTGATGAATCCCTTACCCAAAGAGTACCGACACATTATTTAGGCTACCCCAGAGCGCTTTTTGTTTGATTTTGGATATTAACGAAACTGATTTACTCTAAATGATTAAATCTACATGAATGAATCTCCATTTACATATTAATTAATACTTAATCTTACTACTAAATATATAAGTCTTATAAATAAGCCAGTCTTACTACTAAATATATAATTTACTGTTAATTGACCGTGCAATTTGCTATATAATTCACTGCTTCAAACAACATATGTATTAGACTATTAAATCATAAGCCGAGTGTATTAAGGGTTACGGTAAAACATAATTCAGTTAAAAAACAAAAGTCTTAAATATTCCCACACAGATCATCCCAAAAAAGCAGTTTAATTCCGAGAACAGACAAATCCCTCTCTGTTAGCCTCATTCAATTCTGGATTTAGATGCTTGAAACTGAAAGCAGAAATAAAAGCCAAAGTCTGTCGCTCTCTCTTTTTCAGACAGTCAGACAGACTCTTCTGAATAGCTTTTCAGAGGAACCAGTTTGCTCATCTTTATCCTTCACTAGAATCCGTTTTAATCTGATGAATCTCCTAATCAGGGTTTCATGAAAATGCATTAGTAAATAATTAGTCTTCCCTCAGCTGAAGATGAAACGATATCACTTTAAATTAGCATATGCTTATTAGCCGGCATCTGTAGTCTGTATTGCACCATGTCAGTTTGTGCCAGCATGAGTGTGAGAGAGAGCATATGCATATGCAAATGTGTGCTAACTCACCTAAATGACAGTAATAGCCATCAAAGCCAGTGTTATTGCAGTCACAGGCGTATGAAGCATAGCCATCGATGCACTGGCCTCCATTTCGACACGGTATGGAGGCATTTAGACATGCTCCGGTGCAGTTCCTCCGTATCCCAGCGCTCTCGTCAACCTTTTCCTCCAAATCCACAGGCACTCCGTTCATCCTCAGCCCACGCAGACAACCGAGAAAAGGCCTTAAGGTGTGATTGGCAGCACCTGAATAAAAGTGCATAGTATGTTTTTGCACTCAATGCAGATTTTAAATAATAAGTCTATGCTACAGTATAAATAATCCATATCCGGCCAAGAATTGGTTAAGAGGTATGTTTGACTCCGTGCTTTATTATTATGCATGTTGAAAATAGTGTTACACTTAGGACCAGATTTACCAAACAGGCCAAGATTTACAAGAGAGCCCAATTTTAAAAACAGCACCAATGGGCATTGAAATTTCTGCAGATGATTTAACAACAATGCACAAATTAAAGTTCAAAGATGTAACATCTCATTTAAATAACAACCAATTAAATAATTGCAATGCAAATGAGTGTAGTGGCAAATAAGCAGAGCCGATGCTCATATGGTGAGGGTCATATACTATGACCAGGCACAGAAGTATAGTTTTATTTTACTTAGTTCTATTTATTTATTGGCCAAAGAATAGGCAGATCCACAAAATTAACAAGCTTAATACAAGTGTCCACAAGACAACGACAACAATATTTTACATGCAAAGGTGAAAGATTGCTCCCATGCGCTCAGCTTGCATGTCTTATGTTTACTTGCAGTAAGTCATATCTAGGGCCAGACAGAATCTGCAGACTTTTTTTTTTTTTGCTATTTCTGCTATTTCTGCGTGCAAATTCCGCGTGGGCCTAGTCATATCCAACTGTATTTATGTGAGATAGTCCACAAGATGTGCATTTTGACAATTGTTTGTGTTTTTTTTTTTACTATTCAGGAGAAGATGATCAGATCACACACTATCTGAAGGAACTTAGCAAAACTGTGTGCTTGTAGGAGCGTGACGTGGAGCTAATTCGCGAATCACGGCACATTATGTTAGCGGACCAATCAGAGCCTCTTGAGGGCAGGCTTTTCAGAGGAATTAGGAAATATGACATTTGTTTTCATGTTAGCTGAGTAGCTGTATATAATCAAAGGAAGATATATGAAAAAATAACCCAATTTTCTACAAATGAAGCATGAGCACACATTGCTTTGCATCTTCAACACAACCAAGCCTTAAAAATACATTGTGGACCACCCCTTTAACAGTTCAGAGCTGTTGAGGGAGCTAAGTTCAGAGCTCCCCTGAGGGAGCTAAGATCGTGCTGGTATTACGTGACTCACCCTAGTTGTTTCTTCCGTCTTTTAATTTCTGAAGCCAATTATAAAATCACAGAGCAAATAATAGGTTCGGACGAAGTGTTTTTTTGGCAATCCAAACAAATGCGCGTGGAAAAAAATCACCCAACTTCTACCACATGCGCTCTGTTGTATGTGGTGCTGCCTCCTGGGAACAACTGCGATTTCAAGTGCAACATTCAAAACATGCTTTTTTTTAGCCATTATGTAAATAATGGTGCAAATACTCATAATTTGAGGAGTGCAAACATGAGTATATTGCCTTGTGTGATTCATTGAAATACTCTCCACCCATAACAATAAAATTTGACCAGGAAACTCCTACAAATGTATATTTACTAAGGTCAGGTGCATAAATAGCTGTCTCTATGCCCTTTTAGCACTATTTTTCACTGCATGTGTTTTGCAAAATGCAGAAGTTCTGTTTTAATGCCAAAAAGATAGTATGCACTGATGCAATCTGTTAGTAGATTTGGCTCTTGGTCTTTTAACATAACATTAGTTTCACAAGTGTATCTGTGGCCAAAGCTCTTTTTCAGTTCATATTGTTTTTTTCCTTCAGATCATTGTGTCTTTGTCTTTCGAGTACAGTAATATAATACTATTGCTGCAGAAAGACTTGTCTTGAGTTTTTGGGGTTATTTGTGGTCTGCTGAATGTCATTTGCAAGTTGGATTTTAATATTTAATGGATAAACTGTGAGGAAAATAATGTCCCCGCTTTGTTCCTTTTTTTGTGTTACATTTTACTGAATGTTTACAATTTAAAGGTGTTTACTCCCATAATCCATTCAAAGCATCACAGGGCATATCAAAAAGCAGTGCTTTTACATCAGCTCCAGGTTCTTACCTACGAGCAGTGGTTGTGTGAAATCCATAGTGATGTAAGTCTGGCCTGGGAACTTGTGAATGGCTGGAGGCAGGAAATCGACTTTAAGACGTGCTAGTTTCACATTGATTTCAGCTTCTACATAATGCCATTCATTATCGTTGAGAGCTTTTGGAGAGCGCAGGGTCACGTTTCTGATCCCGTCGCCCACCATGAAAATAAACACCACCTCAGTTGTCGCTGTGAAAATTTAAAGAGAAACCTTTATGCAGAGATGTATTTGTAAGATTTGCTTTGAGACTGACATTCTGCAGTGGGAATGCCACTCACAGTTGAGTTCTACTCGTAAGAAATTCCGAAGGTGGTCGTCTGAGGCCTCCACAAACACTCCGTAGGTTCGGTAGGTCCGGAAGTGGAATGTGATGTCAGCGCTGGTGCCAGGCTTGAAGGTGGGGAATGTGAGATAGGTGGGCTTGGTGAAAGCAATTGTGTTCCAGATACTCCCTAAGAGAACGATTTCTCATTAACAAATCACAGTATACAGTAGACTCAGGAATGCAGAGATATTGAAAATTAATTGGCTAATACAATAACATGATATATCAATGTATAACACTTGGGTAACACTTTATTTTGATGGTCTATTTGAGTATTAGTAGACTGTCTGCTTAATATTTGTTGATATGCTTCTTCAACAGACATTTAACTGACTATAAGATACAAGATATAAGATGCAAGTACATGTCAACTTACACCAACCCTAACCCTAACCCCATTCTAACAGTCTACTTATAATCTAATGAGAATTATTTGGCATGTAGATGCAGTGCAACTTAAATTCAACAAACGGACCATCAAAATAAAGTGTGACCAAAACGTTATACAATTGAATTCTTCTAAGCCTGATTACAAAAGCAAAATGCAAAATAAAATGCAGTGGACAACAGAATTTATTTTAAAACCTTAACAGCAGAGTACACTTCTTTTCCTAGTCATTTACATGTTGCAATACTGAGGTCTTCTTTTTTACACTGTTAAAATCTCTACTAAACTTTGCATCATGCAAATGGCCCAATCGAAACTCTTGTGTCTCTACAGGTGAAAATAATCCATAATTTATCAGCTGATAATTTATTTTCTGACTGGGCCATTGATGGTAACAAAATAGCTATATATTGATCTACATTGCTCAGCATATATAAGTACACCCCTCACAAATCTTTAAATGAATATTTTTAATAGGAAACTATACAATATCATATGTGCATATACATTAGATTAGCCAGTGCTGAAGCCAAATCTGGAGCTTATTTAACAAAATAACTTAAGATGGCGGTCCAAAAACTGGTACAGCTAAATTTATATGTTATAGAAAAATATTAAATACAAATATAAAAAAAGAGAAAAAATCAAGAGAAGCAAAACAATTGATTTATTATTATTATTTAATGTCTGTAAGTTATTTTAGCAATATTTTGCTTGAATTTAACTGTATTCCCCTTCAATTTCTAAATATGTTTGGTGACTAAAATATTATTTTAACAAATAAATCTGTTTAATAAGTACACCAAAATTTTTTCAAATACACCAAAATACATTGCCTACATTCACTGAGAAATTGATAAAAGTATTAATTTTCAAAATGGGGTTTACTCAATTATGCTGAGCACTGTATATGTCTTGCATCACTAAGCAGAATGATGTGCCCATTTCTTCATTTATTTGGTGAATATGGCTGCTCTGCTGGTTATTTTTGTTTTGATAAAAGAAAGGACTACATTCACCTTAATTTATATCAGGAAAAATCGTATTATAAAGGATGAAGGACAGACCTTTCTTATATTATATCTTTGTGATGTTTATTACTCACTGTCTCCATGGCAGTACAGTGCTCCAACACTGTATTGTGCTTCTGAACCGGTGCGGTTAGTGTCCCCTATGACAAGACGCCTGATAGGCAGATGGTCCCGGAACGACAGATAGCCCTTATCTGAGTGCCTAGTAAATAAATTTAACAGTTAAAATGATCAGTGAGTGTTAAGCCTAATACACAATACCCCTCAAACATTTGTGATTGGTGAGATTACTTTAAATCAATGGTCTCAAACTCAATTCCTGGAGGGCCACAGCTCTGCACAGTTTAGCTCCAACTCACACCAGCTTGATCGTCTCTACACACCCTGAGTAGTCTTGAACACTTTGATTAGTTGGATCAGCTGTGTCTGATTAGGGTTGGAGCAAAACACTGCAGAGCTGAGGCTCTCCAGGAATTGAGTTTGAGACCTAAGCTTTTAAATGTTTATCAAAATCCTGTCCAGACAGAGATATAAAACAGTAATATTGTGACGTATTATTATAATTTAAAATGACTGTTTTTTGTTTTAGTATCATTTTAAAAAAGAATTTATTTTCAGTAAAATTGAATATTCAGCCGTCATTACATGACCCTTCAGAAATGCTTCTTATGCATGCTAATATTTTAAACTGTCTTATTTACAATTCCTTTGCATATTGAGTTTGATATTTTGATATTATTTCGTCCTTTTCACCCCTTTCTGACATTTATGACCCTGACTTCCTAGAAAATATAAAATTTAAGACAGTTAATGATAATTTCACTTATCTTGGGCTGACAATCCCTAAAGATTTCAAATTAATATTCAAATTAAACTTTGCAGAATTTCTTTCAAAACTTAAAAACAATATTAATAACTGGAAGATTTTACCCGTCTATGATTGGGCACATAAATTCAATTAAAATGGTTTCTCTCCCTATATTTTTATATCTTGTCGAAGTCTCCCTATTTCGTCCTTTTCTTTAATGTTTAATCAGTTGTTTGGATAAAGGTTTTTGGCTATAATTTGTTGCTTTTTATGTTATATTCTGTTATGTTTTTCTATATCTGAGATGTATTATTATTAAGATCTGTTTTTGCACTTTCGTTTTCAATATTTCAATAGTTGTGTAATTTACTAACGTGTATTTTTCTATTTTTTGTTGTTGTGAGATAATGTATGAGATCATGTGATCAGGAAGTGTATAAAAAGAGCAACATGCTGTGATGAACACTGTCTGATGAAGAGCCGGTGTGCTCGTAATGTTACACGCTTTGTGTCAGCCTTTTTAATTTAATAAATTGGTATTTGGTAATGAATTGGTGTTTGGCTTTGGTGTTGCCACCTTTTTGGCTATATTTTTGCACTTTTTGCTGTTTGGCTGAGCACTCATTTAGATTGATGTGCGTGCTTTTGTGCATTTTTTTTTCTTTATAAAATATTCCTAAAATGAATAAATTACTGAACGAAAACTGTAAAACGCATATCATTTTTTTAATTTATAATTTCTAATCATGACAACTCATTCAAACATAATTTATGGATACTGCCAAAACAAGGCTCTGGAATTCAGCCAGAATGTACAGGGGAGTGTAAATAAGATGAAAAAGCATCTTTTTTTTTGTTTTTTGTTTTTTTTTAAGGAGAGAATAAATCAAGCTAGAAAAATAGAATAAATAAATATAAATTATATATCATTTATATTTATTTATTCAATCTTTCTATCTTGATTTATTATCTCTTTAAAAAACACTGCATCAAACATACATGATAAGATGACAAAATAGCTTTTCAATTTAATCAGTCTCACCATTGACGGTAGTCGGCATCACAGTTGCACCAGTACTTTGAGTCAGTGCAAGTTTGATTGACAGCACAGCCACATTTTCCACTTTCAGGGAAAGCTCCTCCCCAATATTCATGACTCTCATTATGCCGGCCAATCCAGTAAGTGTAAGGCCTTCCGTCTGTAAAAAATAATAAATAAAGTCAAGCAAGGGCTCATTAGGGAGCAACTCGAATAACTACAGGGAGTGCAAGCCAGTCTCACTGGGCTCTGACAACTAGGGTCTACCACAGTATGTGTTAGCATATAAAATACTGTTGACTGGATGACTGGTGGAGATTCCAGTGTTACTCAGCAGAGAAAAAGACTGAAAAGGTCCGTGACACTAATTATGTTCAAGCTCTGGGCAGTTCAGCTGAGTAAGACTGAGTTTTGAACTGAATCCCCCAAGATGCAACCGCAAATCAATACTTCAACAGTCATCTAAAAACTCACAGCAGTGTTACCTTTAGCAGTGTTACTGCTCAGCTAAACAGTTCAGCTACACAGAGATAGCTTCTTATGTAATGCACAAAAACAGAACATTCAAATATATACCTCAGTTCATAAGATTCCAGCAAAACTAAGAGAAAAATTACGCATAAACTAGAGCAGTAGTTCTTAACTACGTTCCTGGGAGCCCTCCTGGATTGCACATTTGGCATGTCTCCTTTGTCTAACAAAGTGTTCTAACTACATGTGATAAAATGTATCGATGCTAACTGAGTTTAGGTCCAAACTATCCGCAACAGCACAGTGCAAAAGTTCTATTTTAGAAACCATTTGTATTTCCATAACGTCATGACAGAACAACAGAATATACAACTGTGACTAAGATCACCTCATGTGAAGATTATGTTCGTTATTCAGTGTTCAATGCTCCCAATGTGTTTAAATATCATTTCACATGACATTTATTGCCATACTACTGAAAGCAGCAGCAGCAGATACAGTATGTTACCTCAGATCTTAAAAATTAAACAACAAACAGACGGTTTGAAAATGAAATTCATAACAGAGGAAACCAACAACATCAGTCACTCAGTAGCCTATTAATAATGTTAAAGAGGTTTAATATGTATTAATTAGATTAAAAGCAATTATCATTACTTTGCAGTGCAGTGGCTTGTATTTAAAGGTTTCTGTCATGTTGCATCGCTTTTGGTGTAGACAGCCTATTGGCTCAAGAAACGTGGTAAACATCCACAGACTAAAATTGTCTTAGAAATTCCTATTTTATGTTACAGACACTTTTACAAATGTTTTTTTGATTCTATGTGATTCAGTGATTCTATGAAAAAAGGGTTCCTCTTTGGTATCACTGTTAAAAACTGTTATTAGATCTTCCTGGCACCTGCAGATAAAAGTCATAGAGGTTTGGAACAAAGTGATCGAGAACAGAATTATCTGAATTAAACGGACTGAATTGCAAAAATCATTGTGCAATCAACTTACGTGGAGTATTGAGGAGGCGTGATTTGTAGCATGAGAACTCAATCCATTGTTCACAATATAAGGAGGTGTTTGCTAGTGCCGTGACTTCATCCCACGATGCGTTTACATACTGGACATCTCCTATATACGGTCGTTCTATAGTGGACCCGCTCACCTTGGTGCTTTTCATGCGGTTGTGGTCGATGACGGTCCATGTTTTTTGCACTAAAATTCAAAAGGATCAAGCTCAACGATCATATAAAATACTCTACAAATCTATCAAATGTGCTTCATACATACACATATTGCAGTAGACGGTGAAAGGCTTCAGTGGTCCGCTCAGATCTGGGTCTATGGTGTAGTTGCCTGACCAGTATTTTCCATTGAGTCTGTAGGCCTCGCATGACTCTCGGTAGACGGCTGAGATGAGGCAGAGAGAGTCAGACTTAAAAAAGAGTGATTCTCATATTTTGTCATTAAAAAGGCAACACTGGGGAATCTCCTCAGGACACTCACAGTTATGACAGACTTCCCCCTTGTAGCCTGTGTTGTTACACACACACAAGAAGTCATTCCATGACTGAATACACCTGCCTTCATGTTCACATGGGTTTGGACTGCACCTAAAAAAAAGAAAAGAGATGGCTGACACTTTAATAAAGCAGGTCTCAGGATATTATGTTGAGCATGTCTGGTTGTCTTGTCAATACGGTTGTTTGTATATACACTACCTGACAAAAGTCTTGTCGCCTATTCAAGTTTTATGAGAAACAAATAATAACTTGACTTCTAGTCGATCATTTGATATCAGAAGTGGCTTATATGAAAGGCAAAGGCCTCTAGATTAGGCTTATTTTACCAAAATAAAATATGATCATGTCTTGATCTTCAACTACTTAATTAGGACAGTAAAGTCTGACTTTGCTTAGACGAAAGTGTTGTCACTTTACAGAAATAATGAACAGTATAGAACATAAAGTCATGGTGCAGTGGAAAAAGAATTTATATTGTGTTTGACTCCCATGAGCATGGACAACAGTATCCATACATCTCTGCAATGACTCGAATAACTTATTAATAAAGTCATCTGGAATGGCAAAGAAAGCGTTCTTGCAGGACGTCCAGAGTTCATCAAGATCCTTTGGATTCATCTTCAATGCTTCCTCTTTCAGCTTACCCAAGACATGCTCAATCATGTTCATGTTTGGTGACTGGGCTGGCCAATCCTGGAGCACCTTGACATTCTTTGCTTTCAGGAACTTTGATGTGAAGACTGAAGTATGAGAAGGAGTGCTATCCTGCTGAAGAATCTGCCCTCTCCTGTGGTTTGTAATGTAATGGGCAGCACAAATGTCTTGATACCTCAGGCTGTTGATGTTGCCATCCATTCTGCAGATCTCTCGCAAACCTGCATACTGAATGTAACCCCAAACCAGGATTTTTGCTTCACCAAACTTGACAGATATCTGAGAATCTTGCGTCCAAGAGTGTTTCTATAGGTCTTCTGCAGTATTTGTGATTATTAGGATGCAGTTCAACAGATGATTCATCTGAAAATCTACCTCCTACCACTTTCCAAATAATCAACTAGAGGTCAAGTTATTATTTTTTGCCCAAGACTGAAGACTTTTGTCAGGTAGTTTAGTACAAAATGTGACTTGAGAGTTGACACTACTGTGGGTTAAACAAAAACCTGCATACTCATTCATTTATATATATATTTATATTTATATTTATATATATATATATATACATTTATATTTCTATTTATATATATATATATATATATTTATATATATATATATATATATATATATATATATATATATATATATATATATATATATATATATATATATATATTTATATATATATATATATATATATATATTTATATATATATATATATATATATATATATATATATATATATATATATATATATATATATATATATATATATATATATATACACATATATATATATATATATATATATATATATATATATATATATATATATATATATATATATATATATATATATATATATATATATATATATATATATATATATATATATAGTTTTTAGTATATAGTGTTTATGGTAAGAAATGAATACTAAATCTATGTCATGGTAGTAATTACCAATATGCAGTATATTAGGGCAACATGATGGAATTAAGTTAACTTATTTGTTTTTTACAAATTTAAGTGGATTGATCATAAAACAATTAGGTTGTTCCCAAAAAAATCAAGAATTGTGTTGTTTCAGCTTATTGTACTGTATGTAAGTAGTTTGAAGAAACAGCAAACATCATCAGCAAACATCAATGTATATTCAAAAAAGTACATACATTTGGTACATACTGAATTTTTGATATTCTTTATCTCTTACCATTTCAAATGCCTTAACAGAATTCATTTTGTTCTTTATACTGTCATGAAGACATTTGTAGTTTAATGAGCAGTTTTTCTCATGAAGACTGTACTATTGTTGTGAGGAATTTGCTTCTTCAGTGGTGGCAAAACCCACACACCCAAACCCACACTTACCTATCAGTGATCCCGCAGGTGCCTAGCAGAATTTCTGCATATCTGCCCCATTTCCTCTGCAGCATGACATCTATATCCACCGGCTCATCGTCTATGAAGATCTGCTGCATGCAGCCGTGGAAGCGAGACAGCTTGGTCACACAGCGAGCCGTATTATTGGTTTTAGGACAACCTGCAGCACAACAGACATGAAATGATTTATTTTCAATCTGTTTTCTGCTGTGCAATTGCAAGGCAATGATAGTGTTCTCTTTTAGCATAGATTATGACATTATAGATGTGACTATTTGTGAATAGAAACATATATACTATTGTAAAACAGTTATATGCAGCCGGTTTTTGGTGCAGTTTTAGAGAATTGTGTCACCCAATATAATACGAGAAATCAAGGAACCTGGCAAAAAATATATAGTTTCAGGATTTCGATCTTTTTCGATCTAAGTCTGCTCTCAGTGGTAAATGCCTTCAAACTACTATTGAACTATCTAAACAGTATTTCAAGAGTTCTCACTTATATAAGGCTTGATGATGTTAGCAGGTTTGACATGCTGTCCCAGGAGAGAACCCTGAGCTCGGAGATGGATGAGCCCAAAGCTCCCGCCTGGTCAATGAGCATGTAAGGGGGTACGAGATCAGGTAGTTTGTTGAGAGCTCCCCCAATTCCTTCGGCCTATTCCTTGATTAACAATGACGGCCCAAGAGGAATAAAGGCCTACCACATCATTGCATACTCACGTAGTGAAGCTCAGAGACTGTTACTATTACTTAATTTACTTATGTTTCATATATTTGGACTGTGGGAGGGAACCGGAGTACCCAGGGTAAACCCACGTGAACACTATGGAGAACATATAAACTCCGCACATAATTGCAGACTGGCCCAACTAGAACCAGCGACCTTCTTGCTGTGAAGCAGCAGTGCTAGCCACTGAGCTGCCAGGATTGCCCGATCCTGGATTAATCTAGAAAAGAAAAAGAGAGAGAAGGGATGGATAGGTGGGGGGTACTTCCAAAATGAAGATGAGGGAGTAAAGTTAAGCTACGGTCACACTGGGCTTTGTGTGTGCGAAATTCTGTTGTGCGGCGCTGCGAAAAGGAGCGGGATTAAACAAGATGATTAGACATTTAAAAAAGCCAGCGATTGCTCCATGCTTTAATTTTCTGTCCAGAGAGGTCATGTTTTGAGCCTCGATTGGTCTCACACAGTCAAGTGATGCGATTTCGCAGGTCAGAGTTCACCAAGCTTGAACTTTGCACCGCAGCAACTTGCGAAATTTGACGCATGACCCTGCGTTTCCGGTCTGACGCATTCACATGCATATGAATGGAAGTCTATGGGAGAAAAAGCCCAGTGTGACCACAGCTTTAGGCAGGATATGTTGAGTTTGGAATGATCTGATTGGCTAGCTAATGATTATCTAATGATTATGGGTGGTGGACCAGCCACGATCAATCATATCACGCTCCACTTGAAATCAGTTCGTGAAACTTCACAAATCACTCTCCAAAAAGCTATTGAAACAAATCATGGCCATCATATTGAAGTGAAATCAAAATAAGATCTCAACTTTGAATGACCTTTTGAAATCAAAGATTTCGAAGGATACAACTGATGGACATTTCAGGCCCTCATGATCCTTTGCACAGGGAAGTTGTTCAATGTTGAACAGCATGTTCCATTTGAATGCCCTAATCCCTTTGAAGCTGTCACTTTGGAGGGTAAACACATAGAAGGGATTAGGGCATAGGGATGAGCCCTTCTGAATGAAATCCACTGTTTATGTTCCATTGACAACTCGCATTGATCACAGAACAATTTGGTATCAGCTTCACCTATGGATAAAAAACCCATTAAACTCGCAGCACATGTTTACATATTCACTGCTCTCAGTAGTGTGGCTGATGTTGCAATATTTGCTGAAAATTAACTGCTGTTTTGTTATTTTGGACTTCTTTTTAGCCCTAAACATGAATGAAAAAGTATTGGGGATTTCTGTGGCACCTAATCATAAAATACTGATCTTCCTTCTTTTCTTTGATTGGCTACTTACCCCCAAAGAAGTAGCGGTCTCCTGTACGGACCATAAAGGGGTTGGTGATCTTTAGCGGTGAGCTCTCGTCTTCATCTATAGTGATAGTCAGTAAGTTGTCTTTGGCAGTCAGGTCCACTGTGTGCCAGAAGCCATCATTGAGACGGTACCCTGAGACAGGACAAAATATTATTTACTGAATATAATGTGTCATATACAAGTTTTGATCTGTCTAAAAACTTGGTCTACAATCCTCTTACAGAAATAGAGATCAAAATGTCACAATCCTCATTCATACCTGCAGCAAAGCGTAATCTTTTGTTTCCAGGTTGCATGAGAGTGACGTTGACCTGTCCTTCACTAAGCCCCAACTCCAAAGAGCCCAGTTCATCTGCAAACCTGGTGAACATCAGTAACCCTGTGTAGTCCCATGAGCGAAACTTGAACTTTACCGCCAGACGGTTCTTCCGGAAAAACCCAGGAAGCTGCAGATAGTTATTGGGCCCTGCAAAGGTCATGGGTTTCCAGAGGAGATCACGGCACATGTAGTGCATCTTTTTCTGAAAACAGGCAGATCAGAAAAAGGAGATGTCAGATATTTTGCAATTGATTAAGCATCTTAGTGTGAAATCACATGTTATTGTATGTGCCGTAATAATTCTCGTCACATTTTTTTAAAATGACCTAACTCCACATACCTTTTTAGGAGCTAGTCGTATTTCAGGCTCCTGGTTCTGTGTCATGTAGATGACGTTGATTCCATTGATAAAGACGTTCTCCATGCAGCCACGGAAGTTAACCTTACTGGGCAGGTGTGGCATGTCTTTCTCAATCACGCCACCAACATAAATCTAAAGAAAAATAGTTTGGGGAACATTCAATTGATGAAATGAGATTTTGGCATGATTATTTGTATGTCTGACCAATAGCAGAAGAGTTGTGGCAGTTTAAACACATTTAACTACACTACAGAAGAATTTTTTTAAAGATTTTTTAAGATTTATTTTTGCTGTTTTATTATGATGATAGCAGGAAGTGAAGTTAAAGAGGTAGAAGGGGGACTGGGTCGAGAAAGATTCGCAAGCTTGGCAATAGTGTTATATGTCTGTTTGTTGTCTACAAGGCTATCACTGCGTTTTATGCTTGGATTTTCGACTACAATTGTCTGTAAGTTGTCTGGAAGGTTTAGCCTTCTTTTACTCTGGTATTTTGCACCATCGTGATTGGATTAATGAAAATCTTAATATAAGATGTAAACGACTTAAAGCGCAGATTGTCTAATTAAATTATAATTACCTTGTTCATTCGAATAAATGTAAGCCATATGTAAGTATTAGGGGTTACATTGTGCATTAATTGATCAGGTGTTTTTTTCCAACAAGTCACCTTTTTGTCCAGGTCAAGGTGCTGGAACTCTCCGTTGAGGATAGTGGTCTCAGTCTGGCTGTCCAGGGTGAAGTTCAGCTCCCGCCCAAACCGTTTGATAGTAACATAGTGCCAATGCTGGGTGTCCAGCAGGTTTCCTAGCATCATTGTGGTCATCCCATTTGTGTTGTGGACTGTACTGCTCCCTTTAATAGATGATAAATACACGATTACTGAAAATTGATGGAATGAACTAACAAATTCAAATCAATTTAAATTCAAATTAATTTATATAGCACTTCTCACAATAATTATTGTTTCAAAGCAGCTTTACAATCAAATTCAGAAAAGTGAAGGTTATTAGTTCATATCAGCGATGGAAGGAAGCAAAGTAAAAACACATATGTAAACAAACGAATGAGCAATGAATAGAGAAATGGATGGAACAAACAAACTAATGATGGGTGGATGGATGGAATGAACAAATAATCAATGAATGATGACAGCATGAGATCGATGGATGGATGGAATGAACAAAGAACTCAGTGAATGATGTTCATGAAATGGATGGATAGATGGAGGGATGGATGGATGGATAGATTGATAGAATAAACAAATAACTCAATAAATGATAACAGCCAGAGATGGATGGATAGATAGAATGAACAAATAACTCCGTGAATGATGATGTCATGAAATGGATGGATGGATGGATGAAATAAACAAATAATCAATGAATGATGACAGCATGAGATGGATGGAATAAACAAATAAGTCAATGAATGATGGCAGCATAAGATGGATGGATAGAATGAACAAATAAGTCAATGAATTATGATGTCATGAGATGGATGGATGGATGAATGGAATGAACAAATAACTCAGTGAATGATGATGTCATAAAATGGATGGATGGATAGAATGAACAAATAATGAATGATGAAAGCATGAGGTGGATGGATGGATGGATGGATGGAATGAACAAATAAGTCAATGAATGATGGCAGCATAAGATGGATGGATAGAATAAACAAATAACTCAATGAAGGATGACAATGAGATGGATGGCATGAACAAATAACTCAGTCAATGATGATGTAATGAAATGGATGGATGAATGGAATTAACAAATAATCAATGAATGATGACATCATGAGATGGATAAATGGATGGATGAAACAATAGCAAATAATGGAAGAGTAGATGGATGGATGGATGGATAAACAGATAGATGGACTGAATGAGGGATTGACTGAACAAATTATGGATGTATAGATGGATGAACAGATGTACATATAGACAGATTGACATGATTGTAGTCTTGTGGTCATTACCTAGGCTGATATGCAAGTAGAGGCGTCCAGTCTTCAGTTCTAGAGTGATGGAGTCTCCCTGCAGACCTTCACTGTGCAGCAGAACACCGTCCTTCTCCAGTGTCTTAAAGTTCAGAGCATAGTGGTCCTGCAGTGTCCTCATTCTGCCCCGTGGGAACGAGTATGCCACCATATCATCCCCCTCAAAGTTCATCACATATGAGTCTGTTAGGGTGAGAAAACAAGAGTATGAAGAAAACAATCAAAAACTACATTGAATCGTCAGCCATGGCCTAAAAGTTAGGTGCTAGGAACTGAGATGATCAAGTGACATGTAAAGCCATCACATTATTTCTCCAAGCTTGGATAAATGAATATAAAAACTGAATATTAAATGAATCCAAATATTTGAGTTTAATTTACAGCAAACTTGCTAAGCTGAAACTGAAATACTACAGAGTACTTCAAAAGACAAATTATATATTTAAAATGAGTTGCAAAAACTAATTAAACATAATTTCAGCTGCATTTAGAAAGAAAAAGTTCCATGTTGTTGTGAAAAAGGAATATTTTTATTTTTTATTTTTGTCTCTTTTCCTTTTCATTAAACAATTGTATTTGTATTGCTTAAGGGGACATGTATTGACCAAACTTCTTCTCGAGTGTGATATGTTTTGCGTACTAATGAACCATTTTTGAAGAAGTAGATAAAGCTGCTAGAAATGCAAAGGCCTGATTGTCTAAAATTAACTTGAGCTTTGCAGCGAAACTTCCTGTGGACAGAATTTGCAGTTGAGAAGTCTTGTGCTTTTTGACATTGTGCAGAGAATTAGTAGAAAAAGAGGACGTATGTATGGGTGCGGCCAACGGAGGACTGGAGAATGATTGACAAGTGACGAATTCCACTAAACTTCACCTGTTAATATCAGCTGCCTATAAAAGTTGATGTCAGGAAATGAAAACTGTTGCACACTTCCTGAATGTAACTCTTGTATTGCAGGATAACAGAATTCTGTGAATCAAATTATTCATTTGTATCAAATAAATTACTAATACGTTAAACTTTGAAGAACAACCTCTCTTGACCTTTTTTGTTGAACACTCATAGACCATATCTAACTTTTTCCACTGAATATATGCCATTTTCATCTGAAAAACAGGCAGAATTTTGAAACGCATTTACTGGAAAACAAGATCAAAATACTGATTCAGAAATGATTTTCTCAAAGGAATGATTAATATTAAAGGCACTGAGGAGAATTATCTTGATGTTGAAAAATTCTTGGCTGCAGATTAAAGAGTCTGGATATGCGCTGTTTACCGTATGGACAGCCGTAGAACTCAACACGAAGGCCGATCTTGCCCCCATTCTCAGTATTCCAGCCCATGGGATAGATGCGCAGATGTTTGGCAGTGAACGCATAATGAAAAACGTTCCTCTTCACCTGGTAGTAATTCCAGTTGCCAGGCAACGTCTGGGAGAGACAAAAAACTGATATTAAAGTCTCTATGAATGTAATACACCATTTAACAAATCAAGAACTTCCCTCACCTACAACTAATCCTACAAAAAAATGTCATGTTCAAGGTCAAATAAAAGAGTAAGATACATTTTTGAACTGTAGCAATTATTAGGACTTGATCAAAGTCTTATGAAGCATAAATTATTTTTACCATGTTGCCTCCTTTCATGACGTATGGAGTCCATGAGTCGAAGCGGTCCCCGTACAACACCATGTATTTGGTGACCCAGTCATAAGAGTTGAAGGTACCCTGAGTAGCAATGGCCATGATACGATACTTCCTCCCCAAGTCAATCTGCATCCACGGCTGCCTGTCCCGAGTAGACGGAGACCAGCCGCTGCTCCCTGCATCATCAGAAAATCAAAATAAGATTAAAACATTTTATTTTATTTTTATTTTATTTTATATTTTATAATTTTTTTTTATATATATATTTAATATTTTATTATTTTATTAAAAATTTATTTAATAAATGTTTTATAATTTTTTTAATTATATTTTATTATTTTTTATTTTATTATTTAATAAAATTTTATATTTTTATAAAATTTTATTTGATATTTAATTTAATTTAATTTTATTAGTTAATTTTTATTAAATTTTATTATTATTTTATTTTATTACTATTTCATTTAATTCTTTTTTATTTATTTTTATTTTTTTATTCTTTTATTTTATATTTTATTTTTTATTTTATTTATTTTATAATTTTATTTTAGTATTTTTTTTTATTCTTTCTTTTATTTTATTTTATTTTAGAGAATTGTTTCTGGCCTCTGGTGGACAGAAACATACGTAATGATGTCAAAATATGAATTTTTGCAATTATTGCCACAAACAGTCATTTATGCCAAAGTAATCTTGTGACATTTACTTCCTCTCATTTATTATTTACACATTTTACTCATGGCACAGCAAGATCTGATATAGTTAGTTTTTTTGATTTCCAAAACTAAAATAACAAATGTAGCTTAAAAAAGGAACCCATTGAGCACTCGAGAAGTTCTAGTAACCGCAGCGGCTCACCAAAAACCCAAATATAATCTCAACCATACGTATTGTGCCCTATTCACTTACCATACAGTTTGGCAAAATGTGCAGAGTAAAAAAAGTTATATCTGGAGGAAGCGTGGAAAGATGAGGCATAGAGAGGAGAGATCAGCGGATCTAAACACGGCCCTGAAAAGAAAAGAAAAGAGAATACATTTAATGACAACGACATTTAGAAAAAGCAAGGAATCATTATTATAAAATGACCTACAGTATGCATTAATGTGCTGCTTTGCACATTTCTGAATGATTATGTTTACAATAAGTTACTAGTATTCAAACAGATATTTATGCCTTAACCCTATGACTTCCATTTTAAGGAAAAAGATCACTTTCTTTGGTTAAATTTTCTTCCTGGTGCCACTTGCAAATTTTGAGAATTTTGTTTTAATGATAACCTTTGGTCAACCAGGGTTAAGTGAAGGTAAGATTTGAGAAAGATGATGCGTGTGTATCAGTATATTGGATCTGTGCATTATCTCTTTCAGTAACTATTGCTGTTAATCAAACAACAAATGACAGAAAATCCCTCATTGCTCTTGAGTAATGTCTGACTGTATTGAGTAATGTCTGTCTTTAATGGTTGAAATGGACAGGTTTAAAGGCAAAGCTATAACTGACAATCACATATTCACTGTCATATCATGTACTGTATGTAAATAGTTTTCTACAACTTTAATCATAGACGGCAACTCAAAAAAAACAATACATAACAAACTAAGCTACATACTAATATTTGACAAATCATAACAAGGCATTTTCTTTTAAAGCACAATAAAAAAACAATTATTCTAATAATTTTAAAGTTAAAGATGAATAAATGTACTCTGTTTTCCATTTGCTCTTTGATGTTGTTCACACACCCAAACATTTATGTTCACAATAGTTCACTATACACAATAATTCACTTTTCTTAACTTTTTTTTCAATTAAAATCAAAATATCAAAAATTACACGTTTATTTGCATGATCCACACCACTCAGAGTACTTGCATGTATTGCAAACTGATCAACTGTGAACTATACTGAAGTTTATAATTCTTCATACAATACTGTTAGTATTTTATGTAATGTGAGTAATAATAATCTTAGTTGATCGATAGGCCAGAATATAAATAAAGCCCATTTAGTGAAGCCTTGCCATGGCATTTCATCAGTCCTCTGTTACACAAATCCCTGCTTCAATTAAACCTGGCAACATTTCAGCCTAATCTAAACAGCAGTCAGATAAACCCGCCTCAATCTCACGCTCTCAACAGAGCTCTAATAAAGCCATCTGCACAAATGGCATCACATTTCACAGCCCGTCCACCTCACCTCTCAATCTAAAATGATGAGACTGGTGACAAGATATCGAAAAGACCACAGAGAACAAACAGACAAATAGTACCTGCACTACAAACAGCATATCTTAAAGGGCACCTATGATGAAAATCAATTTTTGTAAGCTGTTTGGACAGACCTGTGTGTAGGTATAGTGCGTCCACAGTCATATTGGAGTGATGTAAACGCAATAATCTCTTTTTTTATTTCCTGACGTTAAAATAGGACCCAAATCCCAGTGATTTTGAGGCCCACCACAACGAATTGATGGACAGGCGCCATGTTTCTACAATAACATGAATACACTTGTCCGCAGAACACTTGTTTTGCAAATAAATTAGGATTTAAATATTTTTTTCAACTCTGTCTGATTTTTATTAGTTTTATAAGTTTAGAACATTTTTAAAACAGCCTGTTTGTAAAAAAGACAGTAAAATCACTATCTAATTCTTAACAGCTATAATCACCACAACTGCATGGTGTCAGTAATCATGCATATATATATATATATTAATTCATTCATTTATTCATTCATTCTTTTTCTTTTTGGCTCAGTCCATTTATTAATCTAGGGTTGCCACAGCGGGATGAACTGCCAACTTATCCAGCAAATGTTTTATGCAGCAGATGCCTGTACCACATGTCTTTGAAACTAGAGCACCCAGAGGAAACCCACGCGAACGTCGCCTCACAACAACCTTCTTGCTGTGAGGCGACAGCACTACCTACTGTCGCAGCATATATATGTGTGTGTGTGTGTGTGTGTGTGTGTGTGTGTGTGTGTGTGTGTGTGTGTGTGCTGCAAATGGCATTTGCGTGTGACTCATCATTTCAGAAAGGCTTGAATAAACTCCACCACAAATACATCAAATAAACTTACTTGGTATTTTTGACTAATGAACTGTTTTTCAGCTTCATTCATGTCTGTCTCTGTCACTGACGGCTGTTTATCTGATGTAATCTGTAGCCTGATGTATCCGGCTACAAAAACAGCTGTACTCAGACACCAAAATGGGCAGATTCTGGAGGCTATAACAAATAATCTGAGGGTATTTTATGGCGTCGTTTAACCTGGTGCTATAAAATCAATCTGCTGCACCTGACGCGATTGCGGTGATGTTAATCTAACATAAACACACCAATCCTATAAAAAAATTATTTAAAGGTTGATGGCTTTTCATTTGCATGTTGTTGTTTTTTAATATTAAAAACTACTATTTTTATCTTCTGTAGATCATGGTTAAAATATGGTCGTTCTAAGTTTTAATAAAATTAATTTGATTTTGGAAATCACCAAGCGACCAATCACCAAGTGTCATTGTCTTGCGACCTCTTAGAGGGTCCCGACCACCACTCTGGGAACCACTGATCTAAAGGATGTGTTGATGTAGAGGTATTATTGTTTTATGATTCCTAAGAAAGGGGAAAATATTCTGTTATCTTATAATTTTCACTTTTTGATGGGCCTTTTTATCAATATTTGGTTGAATAACCCTCATTCTCAATCATAACACTCAATTTTATTTGAAATTTGTAATAAATGTTTTTAGACCTTTCAGATCTATTATTAACATTTTATTCAAGCCATTACCTAATAAATGCAGAAAAAACATTTACATTTTCAAGTGTTCACTTCATTTTATTATAGCTGTATATGGTTTACACTCAAAAATTACTGTTGGTGCTTGTTCAAACTACTTATTTAACATGAGTTGAACCAACACAATTGTAAAGGTTTTTTTTTTTGGCCAACTCAATTGTTTTAAGTTCAATCCACTTAAAAGTGTACAAATTATTAAGTTAACTTAATCCATTTGTGTTGGGACAATATGAAGGAATTGTGTGCACCTGTGCATTTTTTACAGTGTAAGACAGGGGTGTCCAAACTCGGTCCTGGAGGGCCAGTGTCCTGCAGATTTTAGCTCCAACTTGCCTCAACACACCTGCACGGATGTTTCTAGAAAGCCTAATAAGTGCTTGATTAGCTAGCCCAGGTGTGTCTGATCGGGGTTGGAACTAAACTTTGCAGGACACCGACCCTCCAGGACCGAGCTTGGACATGCCTGGTGTAAGACCTGCTTCAAAAGCAAAACAAAATCTATTATATTATGATTTTGTTTAATTGTGTGCCTTTTTCAAAGGAGTAACTACCACAAAGAGACTGCAGGGGTCAGACGGCTTAAATCAGCAGAGGTTATTAGTATTCTGACCACTGCAACTGTCAGTGAGGGAACAGAGGGGGGACAGAAACAGTTTGATGGAGGGTGGGAGAGAGATGGAGAGAGAAAGAGGGGAAGACAACAGAAAACTGCATGAGTCATAGTTATTTCTCAAGTGATTTTCAATTCCCATCTGATTCACAGTCCTCAGCTCTGTCATCTTTCACCCTCTCAAGCTGGATTCATCAAGCTATAAACCCCATTATGAAAGCTTTCTAAAGGAAATGACTTGTGGTGGAAACATCCTGTGAATATTCCTTCATCCAGCTGATCTTAGTGTAGGAATCGCACATCTGCTTATGGAGATATGACTCAGTGAAAGAAATGCTGACTGATACTGACCTTGACTCAAAGGAGAGGTGTGTGTATGTGTGTGTCTGGAAGATGTCTGGGTTTTGTCAGGGTGTACCTGATTCAGTTTAACCACAAGTTTAAAACAGTATGACCTCTGTAGGATTTAGAATTATGATCATAATGAAATAACAGTATGAGCAAAATGTGGAAAAAAAGAACTTGTTCATTTAATATTTATTCATCCCAACTTTCTGCTATACTCAATTTTAAATAAATGCCATATAAAAAATGTATAAAATACTAATAAGTCTGTATGTTTATAATATGAGAGACTGCACAACACAATCTACAGTGCCATATAAAATATCTTTTACAGTCCACGCTGAATGGGGTTTTACCATTCAGACATTTTTTTTTATAAACTAAAGATAGTTAACATCTAGCTACTGTGGATCTTCATGCCTCAGGTCTTAGAAATCTTCTCTTATTGAATTTCAAGGCATCAACTAGGATTTGTTATTAAGAAAGAAGGCTTTTCATTTTTACTGCAATACTGATGCTAGTCAGCTCTTAATAAATCCTGATGATTCAAAGAAATCCAACACAATCTGATGGCAATTCGTAACTTTTTGATTTAGTGGCTAATTCGTATGAATTCGTACGATTTAATTTGTACATTTTCGTACGATTTGCTTACCCCCCAATGACGGTTGGGGTTAGGTGCCACGCCTCCTTTTTAAAATCATACAATTTCGTACAACTGAACTCGAACGAATTCGTACAAATTAGCCACTAAACTGACAAAACGTAAAATACTTATTTTTTCTTGTGAGATCAGGCTGGAGAAATCCGTTCTCATCTCAACATATCTGACAGATATTTCTAGCTGGATGAAGGGCCATCAGCTTTAGCTCAACCTTACCAAGACTGAACTACTTATGGTTTCATCCACCTCCGGACTATACCACAGATTCTCCAACTCTGTTAACGAAGCAATAACCATAACTCTGTCCACTACAGCCCTGGAGTTCTGATTGATTATCAGCTGAACACTGACCACAGTGCTAGAACCACCTTGTCTTGCAGATCTGTGTTACATGTTTGGAAGATCAGGTCTTTCTTATCAGAGCATGCTACTGAACTCCTTGTTGAAGCTTTTGCTCTGTCCAAGTTAAACTGTTGCAGCTGGTGCTATCAAATTTCTGCAATTCATCCAGAATGTGGCAGGGAAAGTGTTCTTTGACAAGCTGAATATATTGCACGTCACCCCTTTGTACATCAGTTCACACTGGCTGCCAAGAGCCACTGCATGTATTTCAAGGCACTGATTCTTGCATACAAAACAACTGAATTCAGTACTTCAGATTTATGTGGCCGCTTGTGTTCTGCAAGTCAACATTTCATTGCAGGGCCGTCCAAGAGATACACAAGACAGCAGATTTTAGATTTAGGAATGACTACCCAATTCAACCTGAGCATTTTCAAGAAATGACTAAATATGGATCTTTTTTTGTCAGCACTTGACCTAACAATAGCACTATTAGCTATGTTCTTTTCTCTCTTTTTATCTATTCATAGACGTTGGTCTAAGATTAGTCCCACTTCCATACTCTCCAATAAACAACAGCACCAGAGCAATATTCTGATTCACATTAGACAGATAAATGAATCAGCTGAATGTGACCCAGTGCCATTTATCTTTGTAATATATAAACTGCAGAGATCGTCTTCGGCTGCTCTGAGATCAATGATCTCCACCCTGTGCTTTTCTCTTCCCCAGCAGCTGTGCAGAGCAGAGAGGAGTGCCTGCCCTGCAGGAGAAGCATTATAGTTATTAAAGCGCACAGTGCAGAAGTGCTGCTGGCATAACTGGGAATAAACAATGACAGGCTCATGAAGATGTATGCAGAGACTTGCACACAGACACACCTGTGCAAGACATCCATGTAAACACAACAGCTCTGTTCCAAAACCTACTAGTGAGATGCACTACTTCCCACAGCCTACTGTTACCATTTGATGCAGAATCTAAAGTGCAATGGGATCTGATAAGTGGTGGATTTTGAATGCTCTGCACAGAAGCAACTTCAAATACCATGTAAACCATAGGTCTCGAATTCAATACCTGGAGCGCCGCAGCTCTGCACAGTTGTGCTCCAACTCGTAAAAAGTATGACACTTGCTTCATATGTAATTTCAGTAGAGTCTGATGTTAGCATGTTGCTAAGCTAACAATGCAAATTGCTCATTAATCAAATATCTCGTCAGTCAGCCAACCATATGCCAGCAAGTCTTTGTATTTAGGAACAGACATTCAAAGTCAAGACAATCTGCTAATAGTAGAGAATGATTTTGTATAAACAAACAAAAAGCTTGGATTCATCTTGTTTTTTTATCTATGATTCAGACTGCCGGTGGTATAATGAGAACATATTTTCTTGCCATAATATTTGCCTTTCGTACCTGTTGAGCATTATTTAAACACCAGAGTATTGTTGCTGAGAATGTTGATCCCTTTATTGATCGCATCCCTTACAAAAAATAACTGCAGTAAACTGAAGTAAAACTGCAGTACAACAGCAGTATATAGAAGTATAACTGCAGTAAAATTAAGTGCAATTGCAAAACTGCAATACAATGAAGTATAAACACAGTTCAAATACAGTACAATAAAGTTCAACAGCAGTATAAGTCGCAGTAAACTGAAGTAAAAACAAATAACACTGTCTTTACTGCACTTGTGCTGCTGTAGTCTAATATGCCAATGGTGCGGTAAGAACTGTACTGCATGTGTGTTCCAAGGTATATTCAATACAACTGCAAAATTGCAGTATAATGAGGTATAAACACAGTTCAACTACAATGCAATAAAGTTCAACAGCAGTAAAATCTGCAGTACAACTGACGTAACATTAAATAAACTGAGAGGGGTAATATAGTGATATGTTATATAATTTCATGCACTTAGGTACATAAGTATTAAAGGTGCACTTTAGTTTTATTATGTATTGCAGTATTGTAGATGTATCTCTGTAGTTAGTTATACTTCTGAAAAGTGCAATACAATATATTGTAGTATTTCGGCAATACAACTGAAGTACTGAAACCTCATTTGGAAACCATTGTTCACCGAGCATGAAAAGTAGTAGTTGTACTGCAGTTGTATTGTAGAAGTACTTCAGTTGTATTGCAATAGCGGTATGGCAGTTGTTCTGTAGTAGTACTTCAGTTGTATTGCAGTAACAGTACTGCATCATAGTAGTAGTAGTAGTATCACTTCAGTACTATTGCAGTAGTTGTACTACATTTGTACTGTAGTAGTACTTCAGTTGTTTTGAAGTAGATGAACTGCAACTGGTTGTATTGTAGTACTGCAGTTATACTGCAATATGTTTAGATAATACTGTTTTTCGTGTCCAAATCACTACACTTTTCAGAAGTTAACTAAAACTGCAGTGTTCCTTTAATAAACTGCAGTATTCTTTATTTATTTTTTAAAAAACTGCAGTAATTTTTTGTTAGGGATGGTGAATCCTTCTTGTGATGGCTGCTTCTAGCAGGATAATGTGCCATCCTGTTTTCTTGAATATGGCAGTTAGTTCAATATATACTCAAAAACAGTCACTGGATCTCAATTCAGAGGAGCAAAATATCAAAGAAATGTTTCCAGCACATTGTTGAATATATGCCACAAAGAATTAAAGCAGATTTGAAGGTGAGCGCAGTTCCAATATATAACTCTGATAACCAAAACTAAATTATTAGTGCTTTTAGAACAGTCCTCATTTCAAATTTCACCATTAAAATAATAATAAATGCAGATTTTAAAATAGAGCAAAAGATGTGAAATAAATGTTTTACTTTCTTTTATCAATTGAAAACCTAAAAAAAACCTGAAGTCCTATCACTCAGCATGTGCTCACAAAATGGCATTGTTAATATTTGTATAACACCTTGAAACTTTAAACTCTTTAGTTTCACTCCCTTGTGATTTTTTTTTTCTCTCTCGCTTTGTCTTTCTCCTTTTCCCCCTCAAGTGCCCTTGGCTGCTCTCCATTCACAGATAATGGAGAAGGAGACACATGGGAAGGAGCATCTTGAATGCTCTCTTTCTCTCTCGCACACACAGACACACATGTGCTGTGTTGAATTACAGGCAGTCCCCCAGTCTCTGCAGGCTGACGCAGCACTTCTGCATGGAGAATTGAGTGCACATCACGTGGGCATCCTTCATCACTGGGAGGAGGCCGCAGTACACATGCAGGTCTAGACTAAATCTGCTGGTTCAGATCAATCTTTATGGGCTGGTAGGAATTTTAACCATCCTATTGGTAGAAAGGCTGTGGTTAGCATTTTTAGCATGGCCAAATGATATGGGGTCACGTTGGTATAAATTATTCAGAACAGGACTGGCAGCACGGCAGGCTGCTGTCTTTGAATGAAACAAAAGATAAGCTCGAAAAGGGCTTCAAAATACTGAGTCAGTTCAAGATGTAGCACGTCTTTCTACTTATCACCACTCACTTGTCACAGTCTAAAAATACACGCAAACTGAATCTTCCCTGAATCTTTTACTCCCTCTCCAGCAGGATCTATTCATTAACACATGTTCTTTATTTAAACCCTCTTTTAAAGTTTTCAGACAGACGGAGCATATTAAATCTCTATAAAAACAGCATTTTTAAACCGTTTTCCTGTATTGACAAAGCACCAGATTTAAGTTTGGATGGTTTCCACTTCGTCCTAAAGATTTATGCCAAATGTATCCACAGCGAGAGTGCTATGTTCATGCTGTCTCATTGCCCTGCTGGATGGATTATCTTCTTCACACAATACATCATACATCAGCTTTCATTGTTGTCAAAGAATTTGTAGTGAAGAGGGAGCCTAGCAAAATCCCACTTTTGGGATATCATTAAACCTCATTGTTTTAAGATACAATGTAGTATTTCTGGTTTAAACGCATTATCCTAACACTTTATTGAAAACAACGGCTAATTGATATTAGCATCAGGCCTGTAGCCAGGGTTGAGGTGGGTGGTTTGAAAGACCCATCCCCCACTGACAAAGGATTTTGAAATCCAGAATTTGTCCCAAACATGAGCTCATTTGTCCTATTTTGACTGCTAAGCTATCATAAATTGTAAAAAAATAACTCATAAAAGGCTTTTAGACCATGAAGAATCTGACGTAAGTGAAGTCTTCTTTCACCACTTACCTAGGCCTGTTGTTGATAAAATAGAGAAAACGTTTTACAAGTAACTCCTATTCTAAATCATAGACCCTATTTTTGACAGAAAAAAATTACCAATAAAAAGTGTGAAGCACCAAAAGCGGACCACATTAAATTTATTATTGTTGGCTATAAAGAGAGACTAGAAAAATTGTCAAGCTCTACATTATTATTAAGTTTTAATTGTTTAATATTGAAATAGTCTAATTCTGACTGAGGAAAGTTGAATGCGAGGCTCAGTTTGTTATTTGCTTAATAAATGACACAATAGGCTACAGTTTTTAATTTAAAACTTTAGCAGATTTCATTTTTCTTTATCATTTTTTAGTACATATTTTAGTACATCAAAAAGTGTGATTATAATGAGCATCTGACAAGCTAATCTAGCTAAAGGTAGTATTTAAACCTCATAATTTAATAGAAAATTGGGCGAGTTACTGCAAAAAGGTCCACATTAATTTTTTTTAAAAGAACCACCCTATTCACCAGGCTGGCTACGGGCCTGAACATGTAGCTGCACTCTTATGCAGATAAAAATTGGGATATCCAGCAGATCAACTCAACATGAATATGTTGTTCCAGCTTGATCTCACGAGGAAACATAAGTATTTTAAATTTTGTAAGTTTAGTGGCGAATTCCTACAGGTTCCGTCGTATGAAAATGTACTACTTTAAAAAGGAGGCGCGGCATCAAACCCCACCCCAGAACCCAACCGTCATTGGGGATAAGCAAATTGTACTAAATTGTACGAGTGAGATCATACGAATTAGCTACTAAATCAAAAAGTTATGAATTGCCGTGACATAGTGTTGGTTGTTTTGATATTATTTGGTTGAACTCTTGCAGATTTAAGAAAAATAAATCATTTTGAAAGAGAATTCACTTTTTCATTCATTGACCTGCATAGAAGTTAGAAAAAAAACTTTAGCAAAATTATCTCAAACATTTATTCATTCATTTTCTTTTCGGGTTAGTCCCTTTATTCATCAGGAGTCACCACAGTGGAATGAACCAGCAACTTATCCAGCATATGTTTTACAAAGCGGATGCCCTTCCAGCTGCAACCCAGTACTGGGAAACATCCAAACACACCCATTCACACACATACACTAAGGCCAATTCAGTTGGTTCAATACACCTATAGCGCCTGTCTTTGGATTTGTGGGGTAAACCGTAGCACCCAGAGGAAACCCACATGAACGTAGGAAGAACATGCAAACTCCACACAGAAATGCCAACTGACCCAGCCGAGGCTCGAACCAGCAATCTTTTTGCTGTGAGGCGACAGTGCTAACCACCGAGCCCTATCTGAAATGTTATAATAGAAAAATTATTTGTCTGTCTACATACTTTGATTCATTTTAACACTTTACACAAAACTGCGAATTCAAGTACATGTACATGAAAGGTTTGTGAGATGATGATATGCTTTTCCTAACAATTAAATATGAGTTTGGATTATTATGTATATGACATGTACCCTGTTTGTATGTCAATATTATAATTTAATGTACCAAAACATTTTTAATATTTTTTTTCTTATGCACAATTTGCCAAACAATATAACTGAGTAATTATTTACAATATTTTTATCAGTTGACTGCATTTACAAGAACTATTAAACACACTTTAAAAATTTTATAGCATTAGCAAAATATTTATATACAGTGCTCAGCATAATTGAGTACACTCCACTTTGAAAATAAATATTTTTCTCCATATCTCAGTGAATATAGCCAATGCATTTTAGTTCATTTAAACAAAATAGATTTATTAAACAGATATATTTTTTAAAATAATATTTTAGTCACCAAACATATTTAGAAATCGAAAGAGAATACAATTAAATTCAAGCAAAATATTGCAAAAAATTACAACCTACAAAATTTCAACGAAATTTTTCCATTTTTTTGCTTCTCTTGATTTTGTCCTCTTTTTTTATTCATTCATTTATTCATTCATTTTCTTTTCGGCTTAGTCCCTTTATTAATCTGGGGTCGCCACAGCAAAATAACCCGCCAACTTATCCAGCACGTTTTTACACAGCGGATGCCCTTCCAGCTGCCACCCATCTCTGGGAAACAACCATACACACTCATACACTACGGACAATTTAGCCTACCCAATTCACCTGTACCGCATGTCTTTGGACTGTAGGGGAAACTGGTGCATCCGGAGGAAACCCACGCGAACGCAGGGAGAACATGCAAACTCCACACAGAAACGCCAACTGACCCAGCCGAGGCTCAAACCAGCGACCTTCTTGCTGTAAGGTGACAGCACTACCTACTGCGCCACTGCATCGGCCTCATTTTTTATTTGTATTTAATATTTTTCTATGACATATAAATTTGTCTGTACTAGTTTTTGGACCGTTATTGTAAGTTATTTTGTTAGGTATGCTCCAGATCAGATGCTCCAGATACTTTAGTACTGACTAATTTATAATGCATATGCACAAACATAATATTGTATAGCTTTCTATTAAAATATGAATTTAAAGAGAGATTTGTGAGGGGTTATATATGCTGTGCACTGTACATAATGTACAAAAAAAATTAAAATTTAAATATTTAGTAAAATGCTATAAAATAAATGGCTTACTGTTTGTACATAGTAGTTGTACATTTTAACAAACATTATTTAAGAATGTTATCAAACATGTAATATCATGCAATGAATTACTTTACATAGATTTAATATAATATCACATGCAAGGCTCTTTTTTATTTTACCAAAATGAACAGTTATCTCTATAGACAATTATATAATAAAACAATGCCTCAATGGGCAACATTTGGTATAATTTTGACGGTTTAAACTTTAAGGGTTGACATGCTGTCTTGAAGGTAACCTTATGTGAGGATTCGCATGCATTGCTCTACGTCATGTGAATTTGGGAGTTCGGTGAGTTAATGCGCCCGCCCTCTGTCTCCGCATAGGGCTGCTCCCACTATAGCAACTTCGCAGAATAGACATTTTTTACCACGCCATTTGAAAAAAACGCCGACAATCTCAACTTTTCATCAGTAGGAGACCAATGACACAGCCAAAATGTAATCTGCGTGCTTTCAACAGCCTCCGTTTGTCAGCAGGAGAGCGTGTCCTTCCCGCGTGTCCCCTGCGCAAGACGCACCTTTCCATGCAGAAACTTGCCCAAGTGAGAGGAGCGCGCGGAAGCACCGCAATGCAGAAAGAGCCCGGAGACACAGCAGAGTCGCGAGCTCGGACTCACAACACACAACTACACCAGCGCTCCACTTTCAACACAAACCCTCGAGACTCAATGCTTCACATACATATTAGCAAATAAAATGTCAGATTTTACCGCTGATATAAAACAACACCAGCTTCTAAATAGCGCAGTTTTGAAATCAATATCATCACGCATTAGTTTTACCGATACACTTGTTCTGATAGAGGATAACGCTAATGTTAGTGGCAGGTAATAGATATTTCATTCTGTATCTGCAGTTTCACTTACGTGACGAGCAAGGCTGAAAGGCGAGAAAAAATAAAAGGCTTGGGGCAAGAATTCTGATATCCATCTTCTCCGGAAAACGGAGTCACTATTCGATGAGTAAATCAAATGTTATCCTTTCTTCGTCACTCGACTGTACAGCATCGTTTAGCCGTCCTTTCGGCCAACTTTAACTCTCTCGGCCGGGATGGCGACGGACTCGCTCGCTAGAGGCGGGCACGCGCGAGATAGTGGTGCTGATGCTGCGCTTTGGCGGGAGCGCGCATACTTTGATTAAGCAAAATTCGTTGAAACTTGATAAATCGTGATAGTCTGGTCGAAATAAACACAGAAAGTATCTCTTATTTGATACAGAGGGAAATTGTGTCGTACGGGTAGAGAGTGGACAGGCAAGACTTTAGTGTCCAGGTTTGCAGTGAGGGAGGGGGCGCAAGACAAGCACAGAAAAAAAGTTTTGAACTCGAGCAGTTCGTCATGGTCATAGGGAATCTGAATCTTTTCCCGAGAATCGGCTCTTTCGAACAGTGGGCTACGTGTTAAAATGATGCTTTTACGTAATGACGACAACACGTTGTCCCTGGTCTTAGCAGGCAGACACTTTTTGGTGAATTTTTTATCTGCTCAAGTACTAGTAAGACAAAAATCTATTTTAGAGTAGCCTATTTATAAATTTTAATGATTGATTAGGTTGATCAGAAGCTGTGACTTTTTATAAGAAGCACTCTTATTAGCATTAGGCTAGCTTTTTTGTAATGGCAAGGTAATTACGATATACATTTTGATCAATGCATATTACTTTTTGTTGTTAGATTTAATAAGTAACTGACATGAAAAAATGTCAAATGTCAAAAATTGTTTTTTGTTTTTAAAAGATGTCAAATGTCTAATAGACGTCTAAACATGGTCATCTTGCCTAAATCATTTGGGCTGTTAGTGAAAATCAAATAGATGTTAAGGAATAGGCCAAAACTAGACTAGTCATCAAATAAACAGAAATAAATGACTGCACATATAAAGTCTGTCTAATCAGTCTATTTGACGACTGCATTGGCTATTCTTAGATGTCGATCAGATTTTCACTGACAGCCCAAGTTTAGCCTTGTTAGCCAAGCTGTATACATTTAGATGTCTATTAGACGTCTATTAAACACAGCATTGTTTGCTGGGTAGTGACAAGTGTAAAAAAAAGGGGACTAAAAAAATGTAAATTACATTTAAATATTTAATAATTGTGCTTTATTGTCATTTGCCCCAGATAAAGTTTTACAGTAATTTACACAAAACTTGCATTTAGGGGCTTTAAGAAACACAACCATCAGGAAACAGGTTTAGCATTTCAAAACAATACCATTACGGTTTCCACATAAACTACAGACAGAATATTTGGTAAAAAAAAAATAGTACCATCCGCATGTGTTGTGTTTTCAGTCACTATGCAAACTTGACAATCAAAAAAACAATGGCAGTTCTGTATTTATGCAGGTTTGCCGTGTTTCTTTATCAACACACATAACACAGCATTTATAGTCAATTTTGCCCATTTATGATTTTCGATGATTCTTAAAAAAGAACAAAGAAAATACCTCTTCTGTCTTTAATACATCATTGCTGTCTAAATGTACCCTCACTTCTTACAAAACAAACAAATTTCGGCCTAATTGGTATGCTCAATTTAATAGACATTGCTGTATGAGTATGTTTGCTTCATGAATCAGTGAGTTAGCCTGAATCACTTTGAGACTAAAGAGTTATCAGTTTATAATAGCAAAAATATGTATAATACTAAATTCAGCAAAGAAGTAATTATCTGAGAACTGTAATGAGTGATTCACTTAAATGATCTGACACTTTTCATCCGCAAAAATCCACACATTTCTCACTACTTTTATCGATTGGGTCATGCCACAAATACAACAGTTCAGTTGTTCATGCCTTTAAAAAGTACAAGACTGAATTTCTGTTTGAGAGCACAAGTTCATCACTTCAATCAATCCGGTGGTCGCAATCAGATTTGTTTGTGGGGGTCGTGGAGGAAGGTGGGAGGAAAAGCCGGATTTATGCAGCTGGAGAAGGCAGTCTGTCCATGATTCTGTGATATAAAAAGGCTTTGGGATTAAGAAGTGGGTTTGTAGGGCAGCAGCAGAGCAGGAGCAAATACAGGGACAGAGAGGGATTTACACGGTTTCTAATCAAATCAGATTGAAGTCCCTCCCTGTTCTTACAATCATCGTACACACATCAATTCTCATTCATGAATATCACTGTGGTGGAAGAAATCTGCAGCGCTAGATGTGGTCCTTTTAATTCATGAATATCCCTGTGTACATACAATTAAATGATTTCACATTTGATAAAGATATAAGTAACAATATTTGTGATTATACATCAAAATCATCTGCATGCAGGGGGAATTACAGTACTTTTAAATGACTTTTAAAAAAATCTGATTTGGAAAATGAACTTAAAATATTCAGTAAAGGGTCAAGTGATAAATGGATCATTCTCTGCATTTCCCCTATACTGTATATAAACAATGTACTATTCTCATAATCCCAACTTCATCCTTCAATCAAGTCTGTCTAATCTGTTTCAAGCACTACCGTGTAAACGAAGAACAATGATTTAATCATTTTAAGAGCAACTTACTGAATTTATCACATGAAATGTGTTTGTTTGTGATAAAACATAAATTATGCTGCATTTGTGTGTAATCTGAAGTCATAATTATTCATTCATAATTGTTTATTCATTCATTCATTCATTCATTCATTCATTCATTTTCCTTCATCTTAGTACCTTATTTAACAGGGGTTTCCATAGCGGAATTAACCACCAACTATTCTGGCATATGTTTTACGCTGCAGATGTCTTTCCAGCCTCAACCCAGTACCAGGAAACACCCATACACTCTCACATTAACTACAGCCTATTTAGTTCATCTAGCGCATCTCTGGTTCATTATTGAGAATATGTTTATAACAAAGCTGATTGTTTATAGCCAAATTCACATAAAATGCATTCAAAAAAGTATAGCATCCTGTCAACCATCATTTGATCTACTGTATACTTTTCCTGTGCTATACTGTATACACTATAACAACATCTAACAGCTTTGTACTCACTACCAGCCTCTGTATGAGGTACATTTTTTAAACTGCTTCTTAAAGCAAACATTGAATCAGCCAATCATGGCGGAAAATCAATAAGTTAAGGCATGTGGATGTGGTCAAGATGATCTGCTGAAGGTCAAACTGAGCATCAGCGGAGAAGAAAGGGGATTTAGGTGGTTTTGAATGTGGTTGTTGGTGATTGGCTGGTTTGAGTGTTTCAGAAATTGCGGATCTACTGAGATTTTCACACACAACATTCATCCTTAGTGTTTACAGAAAATGTTTAGAAAAAGAGGAAATCTCCAGTGAGCAGTGGTTTTGTGGGTAAAAATGCTTTGTTAATGTCATGGTCAAAGGAAAGTGACCTGGTTTGAAATTATAGCAAGGAACCTCATATAGAAATCTGATACATGGCAATATATGCAAACCACATAGTAAACCGGTTCACATTTGTATTTCGCAGTTTGTAGAATTCATGTTCATATATGGCTAATGGATGTTTGTCCTTGTATTTATTATTTATAATAATATAACTGCCTTGGAGCAGATGGGGCATAGATTTGGGTGTTTGATGGCTTGCTCAAGGGTCTTATCACAGCCATAAAACAGCCACAAACACCTACAATCCTGGTGCCGGTGTTCTGACATTGTATCCTATCCTACTCAGATTATGCTACCATTTGAATAGTCCTGAGGTTGGGGTTAGGGATTAGGTAGGTTAGGGCGATTTTATAGCTTCATATCACACTACTCCACTTTCAAATTTACACTGCTAGCAAAATCTGATGGGTAGCATATTGTGTCATCAAAATGTGCTACCTACTTTTTAAATGGGAGGTAGGACAATTTGACCAGGTAGGACAAATCGACAGAACCCTGGGACTCAAAACTGTGACCTTTGGATCACAAGTCCAACTCTCCAACCATTAGGCCACTGTAAGAAAGGTAATTTTTTTAATTAAATGTTCATTGTAATGAGATGACAGAACTAACATTGAAGTTACCAACTCTTAAAATGTACTCAATACTAAAGAAAGGACACTTCTATCCTGAGGTTTTCTTTTGTTTCAAAGTTGCCACTTCAAAGTTTTTGTCTTGCTTCAAGATGAAATATCAAAAAAAAAAAAAAATCTTAAATTGAGAAGCATTTTGCAGACAATGAAAAATCTTTAAGATTGTGTTTTTTTCTTCTTTAAAACAAGCAAAAATAATCTGCTAGTGGGGTAAGTACAATACATTTTTTTTGGTTGATTGTATCTTTACTGTGCTGTTCATGTAATTTATTTAAAACTTACTATATCACTACATGTATACTCTTTCGCTCCACTAGCGCTCTTTCCTCTTGCTAATTATCTAAGTTGCCTCCATGATTTCCATCATATTGTATCCAGGGGCGGATTTAACCAATAAGCAAGGTAAGCGGCCGCCTATAGGGCCCCAGGACATCTTGGGGCCCCCAATAAATATAGTATAAATATCTAGTATAAATTGTACCTATAATCTATTTATAACATCGTTTTCTATCATATTTTGTATAGTGAGGATCAAACAAATACATTTTCATAATTAAATATTATTTAATATACAATAAAATATAAAATTGTTATAAAAACGTAATGTTATGTAATAAAAATATCCACCACATGGAGCAGTCTTGCAGTCAAATTTATATAAATATATATTTATTATTTTTAGTTGTAAATGTCATAGCTGGAGTTGCTTAGGGCCCCTAAATCACTAAACCCGCCCCTGATTGTATATAATTTGTGCAGGGAGCTATACGAATATACGGGAGACTGCCCGGAGCTTCAAGGGGAGGACAAGCTGATGAAATGCATCATATGTGCACTAGATGGCGCACGCGAGTCATAAAATCTCCATAAAGCAAATGCCAGGCAGCGAGGAGTGTACTGTCAACATAAGCCTCCCGAATAAAGACGACGGTCAAACATTAATGACCATCCACTTCCCTATTCTGCTCCAACAAGTGGCCTTCCCGAAGAAAAGAGGAAGCAATGCTGTTTGTGTGAGTCGGTGAGGAACAGAGCTTTGTCTCTGGATCTCTACACGTGAGTAAAGTTTCACGTTGAGGCCTGTGAGCACAGCTGCTGGGCTTGCTTTGGTCACAAGGTAGTCATTCGTCAGGTTGAAGCTTAGCTGGTTCTGGTTCAGTTCTCTTTTTCAGGCAGACAAACACCTTTTTGGCTGAAAAAAGGAAACCACTGTATCAAAGTGTGATGCTTTTTTGCCTAGTTTGCAGAATCAAGCAAATCGAGACAGTAGGAACTATACATTTGAGTGTGCTTCCTCTTAATCTCCTATCTTTTGTCAAGCATTTTCCAACTCTCTGTATTACTCCACATAAAAAGAAGGATAAAAGAAAACCACAGATGTTCCCAAACAATTCTGTCTTATTCAGTTTCATCTCCCTTCAATAGAATTTTCCTTTTGATCTTATAGTTCTGTCCCTGTTTATCAGATAATCTGTGCTTATGTATAGGCTATGTGTGGGATTGTTGTTACCATTTTCCACATGAGTATTTGCATTTTTATCTTTTGGTCATTCCACCATTCTGTAAACATTCTGAAGATAGTTTTGCTGATGCAGTCCAAAGTTAAGATAAATCAGGCAAAGGCTTGCATTGTTTGACCTCCAAGTTAAATTTGTTCTGTAAATCACAATTTGGCATGCTAGTTGACAGAAGCATTTAGAAGTTTCTACAACAGACTTAACAGAATACAACAGAAGTGTCTACTGACCAAAAACATATACAGTGTCTATAGAAAATCATCATACCCCTTTGAAATAATTACTTCTTTGTTATACAACCTGAAATCAAATCACATTCCAAATAACTTTTCCAGTTTTTGTAGCCTTCTCATGACCCTGCCCCTCTACAACTTTATCCAGAACGTCTTTGGAAAGCAGAGTGTAATGTAGTTAAAGGTATAGACTTTCACAAGGTATGATGATTTTCTCTAGGCACTGTACATGACTGGAGGTTATGGCAAAAATACAAAATTAGGCGCTATTTATAGGGAACTTGGTCTATAAATAAATAGACAATAATAAAAAATCTGGTTTAAAATAATAGAATAATAATAAAAATTATTAAATAATGATATTTTGGCGAGTAATCAAAATAAATAATCAAATTATGAGACTTATTGACCTTGACGCTTGGCTACGATGGCCTTCAGTGGTCCACTCTTTATTATGTAATTTATTGTCTTTTGTTTTATTTTAAGCATTGCTTTGGCAGACAAATGTTTTTCAAATATTAATTAGTCTTGCATAGCCAGCCTTACAAAGCAGAATTCATTGGCTAAGGACTGCCTAGAGACTCAGACATGTCAAGTAACTAATTACAGCTTGTGTTGTTCAACTTCATGCTTATTTGGGCTTATCGTTGACAATGTAACATCAGTGTATCTACATTCTACAATAATGCCATCTCTACCAAACTTTTTAAAGAGTCTATGGTGTAAACTGCACATACATTTGAAAGAATTTGTATTTAAATGAGATGCTTTCTTAACTGTAGCTTTCTCGATGTTGTCATTTATGTTGAGCGTTTTTTTTTTTTTTTTTTTTGATGAAGATGAAGTGCAGCAGGTATTTAAAGTCTGCATATACCAAAAGTTACTGAGACTTATTTCAGTATGTTGACGTACTTCCAACAGGCTTTTAATTTTCAGTCAGCCCGCTCAAGCAATTCAGGTGAACTGTCATGCCATGACAAAATTGCAGCATTTAAGATCTGATTTCTTTAAAAATTAGTGAACTTCACTGCCTGACTGGGATACAATATAAAGGGGGTATCAGACCGGGCAAGAATCACTAAATTAAATTCCATTGTTCCCTGCCATGTCTTTTAAATATGGAAATTTAATTTACCCCAGTGGCATCATGGTGGCGCAGTGGGTAGCATGATCACCTCCCAGCAAGAAAGTCACTGGTTTGAGGCCTGCTGGGTCAGTTGGCATTTCTATGTGGAGTTTGCATGTTCTCCCCGTGTTCGTGTGGGTTTCCTCCGAGTGCTCTGGTTTCCCCCACAGTCCAAAGACATGCGCTATAGGTGAATTGAATAAACCAGAGTATTATTACCCCCAGTATTTTTAATGCAATTAAAAATTGAGCATTTGCGTTTAAACACTTTTTCATCTCGTTTTACGCTTGAACAACTAAATGAATGCAAAAGTCTATTTAACTGATTAAATTGTAATTACATGACAACATGGATGATATAAAAGGAAGCATATGAAATTGAAAATAGTCACATAAATCTTTCAACGCAAGCTTACCGGTGGTTGAAAAGCATTTGCTGTGCATATAGCTCATTGAAACGGAATATTGAGTAGGGGGGTGGGGTTTCTTTTTTTGTGCATCATTCTCTTGCAGCAATCTAACGGTTATCGGGCCTGACATCAGCAGAGAAGGACCAGTACTCCAAACATGGAAGAAAATGGTCAGACTTTCATTGAAGATTACCAAAACAAGCTTTTTTCCCAGTAAATTAACTGATTCATTGTTCACCTTAAGAGTAACAATGTGTGCTAGCAAACTGGACATTGTAAACTTTGATCTAACACAGACTTTGAAGATTCACCTAAATGTACCTAAACCTAAAGGTGGCTGAGACAAAAAAATACTGCTACAAATATACCAAAGTCTAATATTCAAGTAAAGTCATTTTATTTTCTGTATTGCTTTTACAGTTACAGTAAGTTTTGTGAACTCATACAGATGATCACTTTGTGAGGAGATATAGAGATGTGTATTGTTGGCATAACAGTGTAAACCAACTTTATGTTGATGTATGATATTGCCTATCAGTACCATACACTTACCGGCCACTTTATTAGGTACACCTTACTTGTACCGGGTAGTACCCCAGTGTGGTCTTCTGCTGCTGTAGCCCATCCTCCTCAAGGTTGGACATGTTGTTCATTCAGAGATACTCTTCTGCATACCTCTGTTATAACAAGTGGTTATTTGAGTAACTGTTGCCTTTCTATCAGCTCGAACCAGTCTTGCCATTCTCCTCTGGCATCAAGGCATTTTCGCCCACAGAACTGCCGCTCACTGGATAGTTTCTTTTTTCAGACCATTCTCTGTAAACCCTAAAGATGGTTGTGCGTGAAAATCCCAGTAAATCAACAGTTTCTGAAATACTCAGACCAGCCCGTCTGGCACCAACAACCATGCCACGTTCAAAGTCACGTAAATCACCTTTCCTCCCCATTCTGATACTCGATTAGCAGATCGTCTTGACCATTTCTACATGCCTAAATGCGTTGAGTTGCTGCCATGTGACTAGAAATTTGCGTTAACGAGCAGATAGACAGGTGTGCCTAATTATGTGGCCAGTGAGTGTATATAATATAAAATGCAAGGGACTAAGAACTGAGCCTTGCGGTATCCCAGAGTGCCCCATGATTAATAAGGTCCCTCGATAATACTCTAACACATAGCTGCCAACACTCCCGTTTTTCCCGCGAGTCTCCTGTATTTCAGACCCATCTTCCACCCACCCCCCATTTTGTTCTGTCTCCCGGAAAACTCCCGTAATTCAAAACTGTGCAGAGCTGTGGCCCTCCAGGAATTGAGTTTGAGACCTATGCTCTAACAAAAGTTAGTTGACCTGTAGTTGCAAATACAGCAGTATGTTGAAAGAGGACACTTAAAATCTTTTTATTTTTAAATTTTTTAAAGATTTGTTTTTGGCCCTTTTGCCTTTATTAAGTTGATAGGACTGTATTTCAGACAGGAAGGAAAATGGGAGAGAGAAAGAGGGGGTAGGGACAGGAAATGTCCTCGAGCCGGGAAATAAATGGAAAAGTCATGGGAGCAGTTAATATTGTTGTAAAAAAAAAGCAGGGTCTTTGAAATCCCAATAATTGATAACCTCCGCAATAGATGAAGTATATTTGAACCATTAAAAAGTAATGCAAACAAATTTGCGACACATCTTCCAGCTATTTTTGTTTTTGTGAGATCCTGAAATGCTTCAGCTGCTTTGTTTCCCAGCAGGGTAAAACAGGGTCTTCTGGGTGTTGGCAGGGGGCACCTGCAGCCTCTCCATGGCTCATCATCTCTTGACAGGACAGCTGCTACAACAAGATGGCTTTGGTGGACTTTATTGGGCAAATAAACAAACAAATACCTTGACCGCAAGCACCGGCCAGCTGCCTGACACGTCTATCATAAACAGTAAAGACAAATTTACATCTAAAAAAGAAAAAGACCAGTAACTATACCACCAAATCAAGTGAATTTTAGGACAGTTTTGGCCACTGTGTCCAGACACTGCAGAGGTTAGCGTGCTAGCTCTGTCAGCAAGAGTTTCAATAGCAGGCGCATTACTGTGCAAGCGGTGTAAGCAAGTATTGTATTTTACAGAGCCCAGACTAGTCCTGTCATCAAGTTCCACTTTACAGTTTTAAATAACCATGACTGCAGCTCGGCTCACAGGCTAGAATAGTGTTTGCCTTATCAGGGTGTCAATGGCCATCAACCAACACCTTTGAAATGAAATTAGCGCCCATCCATGCTCTCTATGATTTTACTAAAGTCACTGGCCAAGCCTATAGAGATGTATTGATGAATTGCATGTGGTGAGAATTCGCAAATGCATATGGAAGAATGCAAAATGCTATCTGCACACTTGCAGACGATCAGGCACACGCGCACCGGACTCTGAAACACAATCCTGCTAACTGCCGCCAAGTATGATAGTCAGCACACTGCTGTCAATATCAAACAAACACTTTGGCGTGCAAACAAACAGGCAGACCAAACATGCGAGGACCGTCAGACATGTGGGAGGTGAAGCTGTCTGTGTGTGTATATACTAGTCTATATGCTACTGTTGCTATACGTGTGCGAGCAGTGAGAGACATGTCACGACAGTAAATACATTAATTTTCTCTATAGCTCCAGGGATGATAATTGACTGTATTTGCAGGGGCAGATTTAACGATTTGGGGCCATAAGCAACTCCAGCCATGGGGTTCCAAGTCCTGAAATGCACCCTTTCTACTTTTATTTAATTTTTATTTACTTTGCAGGTTTTTTTTATATAAGTCAATCTTCTTTTCTACGTTTTATCTTAATGTAAGCTTTACATTTTAAATAATTAGACGTCGTAAAATGAATTCACATCTAAAAATAATATATTTTTATAAATTTTACTGCTCCATGTGGTGGATATTTGACCAGAAATGCAGAAAGCACTTAACATTACGTTATTAGAATAATATTATATTTTATTGTATATTCAGTAATATTTAGTTATGTAAAAATGTATTTGTTTGACTCTCACTATACAAAATTTGATAGAAAATGATGTTATATATAGTTTATAGGTACACTCAAAAAATTGATTGCGGATTCTTGTCCAAACAGCCTTTAAAATGAGCTGAAACAACACTATTCTCGTAATTTTTTAGGCTAACTTCTTTGTTTTATGTTCAGTCCACTTACATTTGTAAACCATTAAGTTAACTTAAGCGTTTTGTTTTGAGACAACATGAAGGAATTGTGTTGGTCCAACTACCTGGTTAGGGGATTTGTAGTTCCCAGCATGTTTTGCGTGGGATTGAATTAAGAGAGAGAAATGTTGACAATAAAATTAATCTTATGTGTTTAAAGTTAATAGAAAGACTTGATAAGAATTTAATCTTCACTTTAGTTTGAAGATTTAGAAGATTTTCATGTAATGCTTTGCTTTGCTCAGTAAGCAATGACTGTCCTAAAATTAGTTCTGAGATCAGTCTCAGTCAACTGTATATGTAACTCATGAAATACACTTAAAATTACTTTTTTTAGTTTGATAACTTCAAATGAAGCTAAGAGACTTCAAAATGTTCAACACAATAGACACATGATATTACCAGACATTTGAGTTTAGGTTAAATAAAAAAATACAAAAGTATTTAAATTTTATTTGATAAAATCATGTTGGATCAACAGTTCATCCAATGATGTTTTTTCTTGAGTGTAAAATTTTTACTTCAAGATATTTATTGGGGGCCCCCAGATGTCCTGGGGCCCTAAACGGCCGCTTACCTTGCTTATTGGTTAAATCTGCCCCTGTATATGCTGTTGTTGAGCCCATATGATTGCATTAATTTATTTTTAAAATAATCATGTTTAACAGCAGAATTTGTATGATTTTTTTGCACAAAAAACAAAACAAACAGAAATCATATGAGCTGCAAGAATGTGCTGTTTAAAGAAAATAAAGCAGCTTTAATGTAATGCTAAAAATTATTTGTAGTCAAACACATTCATTTAGTTTATTTTATCAAAAAAAACTGAAATATGTTTTGGACAAAATTAAATGTTAAATTTAAGACATTTCTAAGTTATGATAGGCTTACAGAATTATGTTTAGAGTAAATCAGGGGTGTCCAAACACAGTCCTGGAGTGCCAGTGTCCAGGAGAGTTTAGCTCCAACCCTAATCAAACACAATTGAACCAGCTAATCAAGCTCTTACTAGATATACTAGAAACTTCCTGGCAAGTCTGTTGAAGCAAGTTGGAGTATATGAATGCGTATGACAGCTGCTGTTCTTAACTGCTGTGACGTTAAGTTTTGTGTCTAGGTGATGATACACAGGGCAACTTATCAAGCAGTGTTGTTGGAGAGTGATGTTGCTTAGCTATTTTGCAGCTGAAAATACAAAAACATTAGAAATCTATTTTGTATAGATGTGTACATGATGTGCAGTGTAGTTGCCCCAATGAAACTAAAACAGGAATACTTAAGTACCTATAATACTTAAGTACATATTTTAGGGCGTTGATCTCTACTTTTGCTTGAGTACAAAAGTGTAGTCAGTACTTCAACTTTTACCAGAGTCCTTTTAAACATGAGTATCTGTACTTCTATTTGAGTAAAGGATGTGTGTACTTTTGCCATCTTTCACTCTAATTTGTCTGTTGACTACTAACTGTAAATTAATCAAGCTAATCAAATCAAATCATCTACGTTTATCCAATAATATGAAAAATTACATAAAAATATTGTTGGACATCAAGGATAATGTCCATGTTACTTTAATAGATATAGGCCAAGAAATGATCTTTCGGATTAATCTTAATCATGGAAAAACCTACTTTGAAACCAAGAGCATTAACATTTTTATATTGTTTCATGCATCCTTGATATTTTTGTCATGTTTTTGTTTAATGTTATTTTGAATTCTAAAGCAGATTATAATTGTTCTGATTTACTTACTCCCAGGGCCATTTTTATATCAAAGTTGATATTTAGCCGCACTATGTTGGCGTTTCATAACATCCAATTTTTACAAGGTGGGTCGTTAGCCCAACGCTCAACCCCCAACATGGAGGACCAGGACATACACAAATACACTACGGACAATTTGGCTTACCCAATCGACCTATTCCACATGTCTTTGGACTGTGGGGAAACCGGAGCACCCGGAGGAAACCCACACGAACACGGGGAGAACATGCAAACTCCACACAGAAATGCCAACTGACCCAGCCAGGACTTGAACCAGCGACCTTCTTGCTGTGAGGCGACAGCACTGTGCCACCATGCTGCCCTATTTATACGGACAGGTTGATAAATTGATATTGCTGAATGAAATATGAATATCAAAATATAAAACACTTACATGAAACTTTACCACAGTATTTTGAGAGGAGTCTGAATGCATATTTGGTGCAATTGCAATCTGAGCTGGATGTTTTTTAATGCCCACACCTATCCCCATCCCCAACCCTACACCTCGCAGTGACATCACAATTGAGTGCATTGTGTCTTTGAGATATGCAGTTATAGCTTGCAAACCCAAGTCTGCATCTAGATACTATTGGGTATTTTTGCTCTGAGATTTAGTTAGCTTATTTTTGTAAGACTGGTTTATTAAATGAGATTAAATCAATTGAAAGCAAAGAACTTAAGTTAAAGGTGCAGTAGGTGATCTGCCAAAATGCTAACCGGTTAGCATAATATCTTTGAAACACAGGGTGCATCCCAAATCGCATACTTATACACTATTCTACGCTATTTTGTAGTATAAACCGTTTAAGTAGTGCATTCACACTGAAAACTCTAAAAAGAATAAGTGTGCTTTAAATACCCGGATGATGCACTTATTCAACTGGTAAAATGAAGTGTGGACTGTTGGAAACTTCGCACACTCAATGGCCGCTGCTTTGCTCACGTAGCAGAAGGGGGGAAAATGTCAGGTGTGAATGTTAAATTCCATTTTTTATTTTGGTTTGTGAAAGCAAAATTCTCCTAAGAGAGTGATTATAGCACCTCCTGATGGTGAATGTGGTGATACTCATGGCAGGTATTATTTGGAACTTTAGTCATTTATTTCACTAATATGGCAACCGTCCCACCCCTGCCATTCAAAACCACGCCTTCAGATATAATGAACGCGCACCTTAAAAATGACTGTATGTCATTCACCAGTTAGACAAATTTACAGTTCTTTATAATACTACAATTTTGAAGGAAAAACTGTATTATATCTAGCACATTTTCAGTTGTGTAGCAAGCAAAACTTGTCATAATGTACAATATTTCATGCATGCAAGGATCGCTGGTCTCACTCTCTCACGTGCTTTGTCCTAAAGCGACTACTGGATGCTTAGTGGTTGGCCGGCGACGTGCAGGAATTACACTTATTACTAAGCCAATCTTACACGCTATTTTAGACCGAATATTCAGAGTAGCATTACACAATATAGGGAGCGTGTCACAGGTTATTGTTCAAAAATTAACCAATTTGAATATAAAACCAACTTGACTTCAGTAAAGCAGGCTAGGCGGAATATCCAATTCAGTTTCATTTATTAAACTCTTTAAAACAACACAGTTGACAATAGAGAGTGCTGACAATAGAGAGTAAAACAAAGCGTAGCAAATACTTAATAAAACATAAAATGTCAACATCTCATGCTGTGCTAAAAGCCAAATTGAACAAGTAATGGAATTGAACAAGTTGAACAGTAATGGAAGAGGCTTGTCTAATATACAACGGCAACTCATTCCACAATTTTGGTTCAGCCACAGCAAAAGCCCGGTCCCCTCTGAGCTTTCGACTTGTCCTGGGCACACCCAGGAGGAGCTGGTCAGCTGCCAAATTGTGCTATTTACTTATGTTTTGTTGTTAAACTAAATAAAAATCGACATTATCGATGCTATAAACTGTACCTTCTGAAACTGAAAATAGCCACATCAACCTTTCGCTGGAAGATTTCAGTGGCTGAACAACACTTCTGTGTATATAACCAAAGACCATAGGATACACAAGACATGTCACTCGTATCCTTTTGAGTGGGGAAAAGTGTAACTGTCAATATGGTAAATAAAGCCCCACCTACTAGCACATGATCCAATCATCGATCACCACATTGTGAAAAAATAATTTGATGTTTCCTGATTCAAACAGAATGCCCAGGAATACTGCCCGAGAGGTGTTTAAAGATGGCCGCCGAGTGAAATAACTTGCCTTAAAGGGACTTTGATATAACCCATTCATAAAACAACGCAATCTACATCAGCTTTGCGTGACTAAAATAGTTTTAAAACATAACATTACCTGTCTAAAAGAAACACTTGGTGCCATGGTGTCATCCTCCAGCGTGCAAAAGTAACTCCAATATTGATTCAGGATTTTAAAAAGTTTTGATTCAGCGTTCGTTTTTACTGCTGTCACTCTCTCTGCTGTGTGCACGTGAACGTGTGTGCACATGCAAACGGCAGATCTGCGGGAATGGCTGCGCAGATGTACTAATTTACATTTGCTGAAAGACAGTTTGGGCTACTTATCAGAATTATAGGAATTATCAGCCTGACAATTTTTAATTGGATGAACATTTTTTAGTCTTATGCCTTACCCAGAATATAAAAATACACACAAATACATTTAGATCATTTACTTTAATCATTACTAATAGAATGTAAAGAGACTATCAACCAGCACAACAATTTTTTTTTCTGAAGATCACCTACTGCACCTTTAAGAAGAAAAATTTGTTGCATAAATTGCAAAAGAAAAAAAAAGGTTATGTGAATTGAACTTCCTTTGTACTGTGTACAATATAGAAAAAGAAATATTTAACAGAAAGAACTTCTCCATATTCAGATTCTAAAGAGTTAACACTGACAACAGCTGATTTTAAGTCATGACAACCTGATATTCCACATTCTGCAAACACATTTAAGTAATTATATGAATAAATTCAACTCCAAAAACACATGTAAACTGTTGCCTCTCGGTCTGAAGTTCAAACAAACACCTATTCCTTTTTTTCTGCTCAAGCAATTTAAGTGTAAGAAAGAAAGTGTGTATATGATATATGTGGCGTGACGTGCCAAGTAAATATTTGAAATAAAAGGGTCCGAGCTTTATTCCACAATCCCCAACCACCAGTGCCAGAATTCATTCCAGCTGCTTAAGGCTTTGTAAAAGCGTCAATATGACAAATGGACTGTATATTGTGTGTGCAGTGTGACTGTCTGTGTGTGCTGGAAGCTTTACTGAACTCTCCAAGCGCAAACTGATCCAGCAAGCATGTGGACGCCCTGCCAACCCTTTGACCCACAGTCTCTTATTCTTGGCCGTTCTGTCCGTATCTTTGCAAAAGCCTGCGTGCACATATAAATGTGCGTATAGGTCGATTATATGTCTGTGCACGTCCGCTTGTGTGCGTGTCTGCAGGCTAAGCAGCAAACTAATGTCATTCATTAACAGTCAGAAACGCTCAGGCTTTTGACCACAATAGCTTGTAAATTCGACACACTGGTCTGATGGTTAACAGTTTGGTCCCACCTCAATACCAAAATAGGCTTCATTCAACTATATATTTTTAATGCTAGTATGTGTGTGTGTGCGTATGTGTGTATTTGGGGTGAAATTGCAGGTTTCTATGATTGTTCACGACGACTTCCACCCTACCCTAAAGCGCAGTAAGCAATGGTTTTTAGAAATGGTCATGGAAATCACAACACAACTGGGAACGCTCTGATTTCCACTCAGTTTTAACAGACCCAGGGATATTTCCTGTATAGTGACTTTTATTTACATTTCTTTACTCCTAAAACAAGTGGATTGTTAAAATCCGATTGTTGAAAACGGACATTTGTCAGTTATATACAGTTATGTTGCATATAAGAAGATACATGAAACACACACATACACAATCGCTCACCCATTCACTCGCTGAGAGAGAGAGAAATTCAGGGATTTTGGCAGCTCTGTACGAGTTCTGAGTACTTTCACACAGTCTGGAGGCTATAAATAGAGCAAGGCCTCTGGATGACTGCCCACCCTTCCTTAACTCTTAATAACCAGTGGGTCTACCCTACAGTTACGGGTCGAGCACTTCTGCTCACACGCAAACCTGTAAGAAAGGCTCTTTTAAGAGAGCATATGCCATGGACACGAATGCATATATGCTAGCTTTTTGATGGTTTTAGATGAGTAAATCATAGTTTTGTGAAGTTTGGATGAAACCGAAAACAAGCCTATTGTCACTCAAGCGTTCAGTTCAAGTTCTCTCACATAAAATTATTAAAGAGCTATTATTATGCGTTTTTGAAAGTTACCTTCCATTTAGTGTGTAAAACAGCTCTAAGGGAATGAAAACATCCAGCTGAGGTTTAAATCTGACAGTGCATCCCTGGATCACAACCTGGAAGTTTGATTAAAATGGTTGCCGCCTTGATCTCTGTAGCTTGCAAAATATGTATTTAACTGTATCTCCATGGTTAACTGGCTATGGGGCTATTCATGTGTAAAACCGCATGGAAAACACATGCTGCTTCCTTTACAGATTTAAACACACTTCTGAGCTTGCGCTCCTGCGGGGTCTGTCATTGCTAGGCCAAAGTCACCTGTTCTTACACACAGGACGCGGAAAGCCCTGCTTTTGCTTTCATTTCAGTAATTTGAGCCGTGCTGAACAGAACGCATATCCACTGAGCTCAGTGTTCAAAGTAGTTCAACTTTTGCTCATACCTGTCAACATAGGGATGTGAAAATAAGGGATGTACATGAAAATAACCCCCGCAACTACCCTCCCCCCCCAAAAAAATTAGCCAAATTACTAAATATGTTCATCTTAAGCTGTTTCATTGTAAATAAACAGTTAAACGGTCAGTTATAGGTTTTATTATTATTGTTTATAAAAGGAAAAATAAATAGTAGCAAATATGTAGCAAATAAATTAAGCATTTTGTATTATCAAATCTCATTAATCTTTTTTTTCACTATATAACTTACACATTGTGATTAAAGAGCAACGAATGAATCTCTCATTTATTTAGATTTTCCGTTTGATTACATTAAATAACAGAGGTGTCACTTTAAAAATGCACACATCTAACGTTATAAGGGAAACATCCGATTGCTTTCCTAACTTTTTATTTAAAAATTTGTTGTGTTTGAAAGCCCCCCCCCCCCCCCCCCCCCCCAACCAAGATCTACATCTTTAGGTGGTATTATTAATAATTATGTGTATATGTCTGTTCAAACATGCACCCAAAATCCAGACTTTCGCTCCGCTTCAAATCACGTGTACAGAATCTGTTTGGGAAACAGCGTCTATTTATCACTATGGAACGCGTCTGACAGTCACGCACCGCTACTTGACTGTTTTGAGGATTGCATAGGAGGGGCGACGGCACCTCTAATGAAAAGGAAGGGAATCACGCCGTTTTTATAATTATTTCAAAGTGTTTTCATGCCTAAATAAAATCAAAGCACAGAACAGACTCACAATTAAGAGCAAGTGGCGTCCCCTGGTGGTTCGGCTGTATAAGTTGCATATAGGGAGGATCGACTCTTTATTGTTTATTGCCACCCTTCATAGAAAGATTGAAAATACGAGAGAAATACGGGAAAATACCTTTGATATCAGGCTAGAATTTTAAAATACGGGAGAATCCTGGGAAAAACAGATATGCTTTTACTGCTGTCAATTAATACTGAATGGATGTCATTGTTTTTACTTGGAGTTATGGTTAAGAATAAAATGATATGCTGGTGTAACTGCATTGCATTGTTCATAATCTGTACCATGGCAATTGCTCAGGCAGTTGTTCTTTCTTGTTCAGGCAATTGTTCTTTCTTATCTAGATTAATGTCCAGTGGTATGGTCGAGTGCATCAAGTAAAGACTTAGATAAATTACAGTTAGTCCAGAACAGAGCTGCACGAATAATTTTACACTGCAATAGAAAAGTTAATATTATGAAAATGCATAAAACTTTAGGTTGGTTATTGGTGAAGGATAGGGCAATTCTTTCTCTGCTGTGTTGCTGTGTTTCATAAGAAGTATTTGTGTCAAGATTTCCAAGTGTATTGTACTGTCAACTTTTGAATAGTAATGCCAGTCATAATTTTAACACCAGGTATGCGTCAAAAGGAAATTTTTTGCTTCCTGTTTCAAAAACTAATGCAAAGCAACGAACTGTAATGTATAGAGGAATAAAACATGGAATGAATTGCCATCAGACATTACATGCTTTGTAACAAGTAAAATGAGGTTTAAAAAAATCGTTTAGGAAATATTTAATGGCACAATATTAAGTGGATTGTTGATCTGGATGTCATGCATGGATTTTGTATTTTCATGTTTTTATTTGTCTTGTTGTTATGTATTAATGTCATTTTGTGTTGCGTTTGAAAGACCCCAGGAAGAATAGTCACTACCTTGGTAGTGGCTAATGGGGATCCTGATAAATAAATAAATAAAAAATAATAATAATAATCTGTACCATGGCTGCTTATGCTTCAACACTGTCTCATGATAAGCCATAATGGGCGTTTAGTTTCCAACTCGCACTGCACACGAGAGACCAATCACAACAGACTAGGTAATCAGACCAATCACTAAAGATTAGCGCCACTGAAAGGAGGGATTAGGAAAAAATGTAATCGCTCAGCAAATCAAGTGGGAGTTGTTGGGATAATTAGGTAAAAAGTAAATCCATATTAGCAGTGGTGGAAAGAGTACTGAAAAATCGTAATTAAGTAAATGTTCCATTACTTGCCCCAAAATGTAGTGCAAGAGTAAAATGATCTAATATTATAATATTTATAAATATTATAAGTATGAGTAAAAAGTAGCCCTTTCAAAAGTACTCAAGAGTAGTGAGTAGCATGCATTACACTGTAAAAAGCTGATGCATTTACATGTAATTTGTGAATGTGTGTAAACGTAACATTCTGTAGTGCATTTAGTGATTGCCCAGCAGGCACACAAAATCATAAGACTTTACTATTTGGTTGTGATGTCAGGTGACCAAAATTCAATGTCTAGCCAGCATCTAAGGACAACGTTATTTTAACGTCCAATAACTACGTCAAATGACTTTAATATTTGGTTTATTTTAGGTTGTGTTAGAAAGTGACCAAAATCCACAGTGATCCAACATCTTAAATCAATTAACGTCAAACACTGACATTTATTCATCAGGTATGGCAACCAAAATCCAACATTTAATAGACGTCATAGTGGTAATCTCCATACAATGTCAAGCTGTAACATCATTAGACGTTGATATTTGATTGATTTGTAGGTGGACGTTAGACATTGGCATTGGTCCAGCATTGGGTTCTGACATCAACCCGATTTTCATTTCTAAACAAAATACACCATCCCCACGATGTTGGGGTACAATGTGAATCTGACATCATGTTGACGCTGGGTAATTAAAGCCATTTCAGTCATCATACAGTAAACATCTGTCTTCTTCCATCAGTGACATGCATATAAACAGTCTCTGGATCATTGAATGTAAAGATTTTGGACACGTTGTTGGACAGTTTTAATGCTTCCAAACTTTTACATTTACAAATCGCCCAAATGTCTTGAGGTAGTTCATCATGATGCGATTTACTTTCTACAGTATGTGTGATTTGATTGGACGGGGATCACAGGACTGATTTTTCTAATCCCCATAGACAAGAAAAAATAAAGTAATGACTGCAGGTTGAAGAACAGTAGTGGAGTAAGAGTACCGATACTGCACTACAAATGTACACAAGGAAAATGAAAAGTACACTTTAAACTACTTAGTAAATTACAATTCCTGAGAATTCAGTTACAGTAATTTAAGTAATTGTAATTTGTTACTTTACACCACTTATTAGAACACAATGAAAGTGTTTTTTGACCTTGTATATCAGCCTGTTATTGAGGACTGCCAAAACCAAACTTTGACATTTTATAATGCATAATAGGGGCTCTTTAAAGTTCTAAAATAATTTGTGGTTATCTTCATTGTTAGAAGTACTGCAAAATTGTGTTTCTAGATACTTGTGTGATTGTTTATTACATATCATGACTACTTTACACCCAAAAAAATATATGTACTCATCCTTCACTTGTTCAAACCTGTGTGAGTTTCTTTCTTCTGTTGAACAAAAAAAGCTGGAAATCTGTAACCATAGACTTCCATAGTATTTGTTTTTTTATGTATGCCAGTGGTTTCAGATTTCTGACATTCAAAATATCTACTTTTGTGTTGAACAGAAGAAAGAAACTCTTAAAGGTTTATAACCACTTGAGGGTGAGTAAAATGTGGGTACATTTTGTGTGAACTATCCCTTCAATTCTTCATGCCATATAGACTCAACAAGGTTCTGCCAACATTCCTCAAATATTTTGGTCCATATTGACATGATGGTATCATGCAATAGTTGTAGATATGTCAGCTACATTCATGATGTGTATCTTCTGTTTCAGCATATTTCAGAGTTGCTCTACTGGATTAGGGTCTGGTGACTGTGGAGGCCATTTGAGTAAAGTGAACTCACTGTCGTACTTGAGATAATTTGCTCAAAATTATCACAAGCACTAAGTGCAAATTAAGGCACTGTATGCAGTAAATCAGACTTTTTATATAAAACTGATAAAAGAATGTCTGTGGGGGCACTGCTGTGGTCTGAGGATGCTGCAGTTGGTCAAGTCTAGTTAAGCAATGTTTTGTGCCCAAAGAATGAGTTCAGATGATTACCTGAATATACTGAATGACCAGGTAATTCTATCCATGGATTTTTTTTCTTTACATGATCTCATGGACATATTCCAAGATGATAATATCAGAATTCATCGGGTTTAAGTTTTGAAAGAGTGGTTCAGGGAGCATGAGACATCATTTTTACACTTGGATTGGCCACCACAGTATCCACACTTTAACCCTACTGAGAATCTTTGTGATGGGCTGGGGACTTTTTGCAGCAGCCCCACTCTCCCATCACCAATACAAAATCTTGGTGAAACATTAATACAATTCTTGTTGGAAATAAATGTTGAGGCATTGCAAAAGAATATTGAAACCATTCCACAGCAAATGGGTGCCGTAAGCAAAGCTAAAGGCAGTGTAACAAAATATTAGAGTGTGACTTTTTTTTTTTTTTTGGACGGGCAGTTTATTTTAAATATTTTCAAATTAATTATTTGTAATTAATCTTAAACAGATCTCAAAAGAAATATCCATTCTTCATATATATATTTAATATATTTTGCAATACGTGTATTATTTAAATATATTAGGGACATTCTACCAGAAATGAAATTTTCACTTAGAAAAAATGTGACAGGACCTGACCTTTAAGCGTTTCCTCCTCAAAAATCATACGAAAACAAGCATGAAATCATAGAATTCAATGATAGAACGCATCCTTGATCACTGTCAGCTTCTCTTCCATCAAATTATGTCACTTGAGTTTTAGCCCTAAACATGTATTGCACACATTTCATGTTCAATTTAATGCAAATGTTACAGGACTGACTGAAACATGGGGACAATTGTAAATTTAATTGCTTATATATTGGTAGTATTTGGTAGTACTTTAAGTTGTTAAAGTTATTGTTTTTCCTAAATAACAGTTTTAGCATAACAAAACTATTAAAGCTGAAGGTTCAATTGGGCTGAGGACAAGGACAATGACAGTTTGTACAGTGTAAAGTATTTTTAATAAAGAAAAACAGTCTGAGAACCAAATGAATGACATACTCCTTTACAGAACAATTCACAGAAATAAACCATCAGTCCATTTTAGAAACTTTTAGGATGAAATACTCTTTATTCACTGTATTTATGCTTTTATTTCAGGGACAGATAATGTACATTTGTGGTAGAATATCCAATATTAAAACATTAATACAACATGGTAAAGAATTGTAATATTGATCATCAGTTTATTATTGTTCTGAACATGAAAATACTTATTGTCACTGGCTTCATCAGTTACTATCAACTAATCTGTATTATTAAATGTTTAATATATCTTTTAAATCCAGATTCTCCCCCAAAAACATTGCTAAAATTCACATTTTGAAGAGTAAACACAAGTTAACAGAGAATTTCAAAGAATATAAGAAAAGCAGAAGAGAAGAAATGAATTGAGAGAGTTTCAGCTGCGCTTATCTTTCTCTCTCTTTAGTGTTCACATACCATGCAGCATGAGGGTGTCTGGAAGCCGGCTGCTCGTTTGGCTTTGTTATTGTTTTGTCTTATTGCTCCTGTGCTCCAACCAACCCTATATGAATATATGTGTCTGTGTTTGCGTATGCATTCACAGATCTGCAGGGCTCTTCCTGGTTATTGTTGTACGACTTCGATGTGAGACACGATAAGGTCTGCTTTTGTTTATGTCCTCCTTTCTCCTTTAATTTTCTAGGCCAGTTCACAATGGACAGAAATCAGCTACTATCAGATAGCAGAGAAGTGTCTCAGATCCTGTTCTGTCACTGCCGTTAGCATGAGAGAAACATTTCGCAGGAGGAAATACCAGGAGGTTCGCCGTGAATGGCGTTGATATGATGAAGCCAACGGGCACTTGCTTGATTTCTGCAGAGTAAAACAACAACTTCCTGTGAGACAGAAGAAGAATGTGTCCACAAGGGAGATGATTATGAAGAACATATACGGTGTGCTTTAAGAAAATGAAATGGGCTGTGAGCAGGGTTTTTGTGCGACAGGAGAGAGGGTTTTGAATTCGGGAAGCAGAGGGGAAAGAGTTGGAGGAAGCAGGGTTAAAGATAGAGTAATGGAGACCGTGAAGGGAGGTAAGGGGGGGTTGGGAAGAGAGGTCAGAAGTTTATGGAAAGAATATTTTTTTTCAGTGTGCCCTCTCCATGACACCCTTGCTTCCAGAGAGCAGAAACGCATACAAACACAAAGAGAAAAACAGAACAGAGAGTTAATAAACAAATACTTTCATTCTACGACAGCAGACATGTGCAAAATACACCTTACAACCCAGATTCAGCCTTTCACACTGTTTAATTTGGCCTGTGGTTCTTTCTTATTAAAAACTACTACTGTTATTATTTGATAGCCCCGTTATCTTACAATGAGGCCTAACAGGCCTTCATAAGCATTTAACATGATCAGCATTGCCAGATTTAAGCTCCAATTCACCCAGTGGCAACCAGGTGAAAAATAGTATTTTGTCATTTGTATTTGATATGGATGATGAAAGGGTTTTATATATTTTGTATCAAAATACTTTAGTGTTTTAGTATTTTTTTAACTTGTTCAAACTTCTTAATTAAAATGAGCTGAAACAACACAATTCTTGAGATTTCATTGGTACAACTTAATTTTTTAATGTTCAATTCACATAAATTTGTTAAAAGTGTTAAGTTGATCAATTTTTGTTGGGTCATTATGAATGAATTGTGTGGAACCCTGCATTTTTTGTTTACAGTGCACTGTAAAATACTTTACAAGAAATCTACATTAAGACATCAAATGCACCCTCTGAGTGGTGATGTTATTATGGAGTCAATCTAGGGCCATAAATACTTGAAATAAAAGAAAGTTCTGCAAATAAAATATAAAGCAAAAAATAAATAAATGCAAATCTCCAAAAATTCAACAATGTAATTTTTGAGAAATAAAAATGAATTTTGCTGACGAAATGAAGAACTGCGAAGGGAAAATTAAGTTTTGATGCAAATAAAAATCAAGCAGTGCAAAAAAAAAAAAATAATTAAAATAAAATATTTACAATAAAAAAACTATATTTGCAAAACATTTTTATAGCATTGCCAGCCAATTGCAATGCTCATTTTGATTGGCTTTTTAGTCAAGCGTAAGTTTGTGATGCTGTTTTCACTTTACACTTAACGTTTCTGCGTGTTTCACTTTGTGGCTCTGATGTGTCAAGAGGGTGGAGTCAAGAGAAGTTGGGCGTTTACGGCAGGCCTGGACTTACTGGGTTGTAAGACCACATCGGTATGTGTCTCCAGGTGGTGGCCTACCGTAAACGCCCACGTTTCCTTGACTCCACCCCCTTGTCAAATCAGGGCCAGCTCTTTATTTTTGTTAGCAAACTTAATTTTTATTTCTTAAAAATTCATTTTCGCTTTGCAATTTATAGAGATTTGCATTCATTTATTTTTTGCTCAATACTTTATTTTTTTGTTCGCAAAACTTTATTTTGCAAGTATATGTGGCCCTAGATTTACTCCATATGTTATTGACTCTTCCGTACAAAGAAGAATTGAAAAGTTCTTAGGAGAAAGAGTATACCGTAGTTTCTATGAATTGCTGATGTTAAATGTTTGTCGTGAAAACAAGCAACATAATAATAAGTCCTACAGGCGATTCCTACAATACTTCATTGGCTGTTTAAAATGCCAGTAGTTGATCTGTCAGTCCACTGTATAGTTAATGAAGAGGAATGATGTAAGCCTTAAGATGTTACATCATATGAAACACAAATTTTTAATAATCAAAAACTCCTAATACAATTTTTATATTGAGTATTGAAGTTAAAGAGTTAAATAGCAAAAAAAGAGTTTATTAACTCTTTATTTAACACCCTTTTAAATTATTAAGAGGTTGAATAATCAATCATTGTACAGAGATGATGACAATTTTACTGGCCACATTTACTATCAAACATTGTTTACTTTACTAAGTCAGTTTAATGGGGAAGGGACTGATTGAATAGGTCTAACTGGAAGATTTGCAAAGAAATGTCATGCTCCTTTGTAAAAGTATTTTGTAATATTTTTTAAATACTATATGTTATCTTGATACATTTGTGGCTGCTGTGTTTTGTAGTTAATTTTGAAACATGTAAAATTAAGGTATTTGGTATTTTATTTTTAAAAACATTTTATGGTTTTTATTTTTTGCTCAACCCTGGTGGCAAACATAAGCATGTACTCCTTGCATCTGAAGAGTTATACGAATATTATTCTGACTTTGCACTTTCACAATTGTGATTCATTTCTCCCAGTTGTGACTCAATATGTGCTATTTTAACAATTGATCGTTTTTATTATCAATTGTTGTGACTATAACTCATAATGTGTCTTAATATCACAATATTATTAATGTTCATTTTAAATACAGAACCAAACAATACATCAATCTCGTTATGTGACTTTTTTTATCACTTATATATATATTGTATAGGTCAAAATGATTGATTTTAATTTACATGTATATCAAAAATCATTAGAATATGAAGTAGATCATGTTCGATAAAATATTTGTTAAATTTCCAACTGTGAACATATGAAAACTAACTTTTTGAGTTGAATTTAACTTTTTTTTTTTTTTTACTTTAAATTTTAATACAGTATGTTCTCAATATTTTTTTGCGAATCCTCATATTTCAGATTTTCAAACTGTTCTGTCTCGACCAAACATTGTCACATCCTAACAAAGTATACATCAATGGAAAACTTATTCAGTTTTCACATGATAAATTTCAAGAACCTGGACACTGAAACTGGTTTTGTGTTCCAGGGCCAAATCATATTGTGACTGATTATATCATATTGTAAAGTATATGGCGTAATGTGACTTTTATCATAACCTCATTATAGAACTTTATACCTTTTATTAAGCTCATAATGTCTACATCACAATGACTTACTTTGCATCTTATTGTGTATTTGATTTTTAATATATGACTATAATAATGTGCATACATCTCATAATATACATAACACAACATTTAATTTTATATTGCATAATGTGATTGTTTAACTCATAATGCAACTATATACCCAGACCCATAGCCAGGGGGGGCTTGGATGGTTCAGAAGACCCACCCCTCACTGACAAAGGTCCAAAATTTGTCCCATACATGAGCTCATTTGTCCTATTTTGGCTGCTATGCCATCAAAAAATTGTAAATAACTAATTGAAAAAGGTTTTAAGACCAAGCGGAGTCCTCTGTTGGCTGTCGCTTCGGTGTGACTTCAGCTAATCAGTTTTGACCTATGCAAACATTTCTTTTTTTATGAGTCCAACATCCAGCTGCTAGAAAACATACAATCTGACTATCACTACTGACCTACTGTATTGTTGTTAAATAGAGAAAACATTTTACAAGTAGCTATTATCTGATGTCTTGGACCTTACCCTTGAAACAAAATATGACCAATAAAAAGGTATTGATATTAAATATTAAATTAATCCGAATACTAACTTGGCTAATGTTGTTATTCATGAATTTTCAAATGTGTTTTCTTTTACGAGAGGTTACAAAAAATCATGAAGCTCTAAAATGCAAAATATAGATCTAATAACTAAACAGAAAATGAGGCGTTTAACGGCAAAAAGGTCTACTTATTGACAAAAAAGAACCACCTCTTTCACTAGGCTGGCTACGGGCCTGATACCTCTTGTGACTTTTGTCATCATCTCATTGTGACTCACAACATGACTTAATTACTCCAATTTTTCTTACCTTTAAATTTTTTATTAATTTATTTTTTATTTTTGCTGAGAAACTTACTTCCTTAATCTTCATTATAAAATTGTACAATGTTTATTATAGTTATGTTTATTCACAAGCCAGCTGGCGTTTCTAAAATTCTACTTATGAGAACATCTCCATTATTTTTAATAAAACTAGGGCACAAAAAGTCTACAACCAAGCAGATGTAATTTAAATATTATTATACAGTATTATGTGGCTGACCCGGAGTGCTTTTTAAAGCCCATTGTGTGTCCTTTGCCAAAAAAATAAAACATTGCTCTAAAGACAACCCTAGATTCTTCTAAGAATATACACAGTATGTTAAATGTTTGTATGGTGGTCATTTGTGATGTCTTAGACTTAGATTTACAATGCTTGAAGTGACCTCTGACCTTCTACAGCTACAAGCTACTCAGCTCTACATTTCAGACCAGACAAACCTTTTAAAAATGTGTAAAAAATAAAGCTGCTCAATTCTGAAAGAAGAGATGGTGTATTCATGAACAAGCTGTTCAAGGTGGAAGAGCTTTATAGGATGAATATTTTGAGTGTGGCGTCTGTCTAATGTCAAGCTGACTCGGGGCTTGACTTCATCCCATTTCTCAAGTAGCATCAACACCTTAAGGCCTAAAACGACCCTTGCAGACAGGAAGTGTCAATCACACCGAGTTAGGACCTGAGTGCACGGCGTGAAACTTGAAGCAGAGGGGGAAAAATATGCAATAGCTTATTAAATGATTGATTCTGACTCCAGGTTTTGTGATTTTCAAGTAATAAAATGAAACCTAAATGCTTTTGTTAGACTATAAATTTATGCTGATGGATGATTAGAATGAACCATCGCACAAAAACCACACTTGCTGTTATTACTCAAATATTTTCTGAACGTTCTTTTACTAATCTTTATATTGTAAAGGATCTGAAAAAGAAATAATTTTCACATTTTCTGATATCAATATCTTTTAACCCTTAAAAGACCTATTTTATATAATGCATAAAATGGTTTAATCGTTTTTAATGGTTTGCAACTTGTGGAATATCTTTTTTATTTTTATTTTTTATTTGAATCTACACAAACATGATTTGATAAAAATTTTTATACAGAGGTAAGATTGAAAAGGCCTAAAATCCCAAAAGATGTTTAGATAAAGCTATTGTTGGTAGACTTTTAATTTGATCGTCAATAAATTGTTATATAATTCACAGAAAAAAAATATAACTATGAATCAATAAATCTCTAAAGAGAGAGTTCAGCCCCAAATGAAAATATTCTGTTGTTAAAATATAGAAGATTTTGAACTGAAACTGTGGTCCTTAAATTTGCAAGTCAGTAGCTGTTTTCATCCACCTATTTTTATGCGCATTTTGGAATAGCGCATAATAAATGCGTAATGGAAATGCCAAGACGTGCATACATTTTGAAAATGTGCATAAAAAACTTACTGAGCAGCACAACTGAGTAGAATAAACTTTCTGTTTGATAAGAAAAAAGGTGCATAAACTATAATGGAAACAGAATAAATTCCAGTATCCACATAAAGTGAGGTGGTTTTGTTTTAACAGATCATGTGATTGGGGCAGTTCAAGCCCTTGGGTTCGAACCTTGTCAGTTGGCATTTCTGTGTGCATGTTCTCCCCGGGTTTCCTCCAGGTGCTCTGGTTTTCCCCACAAGTCCAAAGACATGCACTAGGTGAATTGGGTAAGCTAAATTGTTCGTATATGTGTATGTCTTGGAAGTGTATGTCAGGTTGGAAGTTGAGCGTTGGGCTAACAACCCACCTCGTAAAATTAGATGTCACAAAACACCAACATGGTGCGGCTAAATATCAACTTCGATAAAAAACGGCCCTGGGAGTAAGAAAAATCATGTGATTTAAAAGTAGGCACAATTGGATGCCATTATTCTGTTGCACTGTAGAAGCTCTGTCACGAAAACAAATTCCTCGTATGTGTGAACATACCTGGCAATAAAGCTCTTTCTGATTCTGATTTCTGATTATTGGTCAAACCACTTTGGAAAACATCTGAAATGTTGTTTTGGTCATTATAAAATCCCTCAGCCAAAGTCTGTTATCAAACTGGTTTGGTATTATTACCTTCCAAAACTGTCTTAAGCAGTTGATCTCGTACATCTAAAATCTACCACGCGTTCATTGCATTTCATCTTCATTTTCTGAAGCGCAAGTCATTTTTATATGAGAAAATTCTTATGTTTTCATTAAAAGAAAACAGCTTCTCGTGTATCAAAATCTATTTGATATTTGACGCCAGTTTATGAGGAAGTGACAATTTTGTTCTCTTTGACTCTTTGGATGGAAATGATGCTTTACTTGCAAATGTTTTATGACATTATACAGTTTTGCACATAAAACTAATTTGCATCTTTGCATGGAAACATAGACGGTGGCTACCGGCATTTTCTGAGTGCAAAAAAATACAGGCAATACTAAATTAATATCAGTGGCTTCTGAAAAAACTTTGAGACCTCAAAAAGTTAAACCTTTAGTGCAAAAAATGTTAATGTTGTACTATGATATTATCAAATAATATCAAATATCCTAGAAATTCCTGTTTGAAAATAACTACAAATTTAACCATAGACCTATATTCCGTGATGCCGGTAATGTGAGAAAATCAAGTCAAAAACACTACTTAAAAAATTATGAGAGTCAGACCCTTAGCTAGGAAGGGTTCAGGTGGTTCAAAAGACCCACCCCTCATTGACAAAGGTCCAGAATTTGTCCCAAACACGAGCTCATTTGTTCTATTTTGACTGCTATGCCATAAAGAATTGTGAAATTAACTATCGAAGAAGACTTTAAGAGGGCGTCACGGTGGCGCAGTGGGTAGCATGAGCCCCGACTGGGTCAGTTGGCATTTCTTTGTGGAGTTTGCATGTTCTTCCCGTGTTCGTGTGGGTTTCCTCTGAGTGCTCCGGTTTCCCCCAAAGACATGCACTATAGGCGAATTACCGATTTGTAAACATTCAGGATGCACGCATATTGAGGTTGCAGAAAAAAACAGGAGCGCTAGCATTTACAGCGAGGGAATGACATCCGATGTGGTAGAGTTTGTTGTTGTATTAGAGAAGTTATATTGATTACATATTTTATATATTTGTTTTATATATTATTTACATAATATATACATGTTATAACAGCTTGTCACCCAGTGATAAGCACAGTTATTCTGCAAAATTACCCTTAAAGTGAGTGGCTTTCTTTTGACAGGTCCATTTGCGATAGCACCATCCCAATGGATATTAGGTAAGATGAAAAGGCCAAGCATTAAGCCCAAAATATACGGATTGTTTGAACTGATGATCTTATTGAAACTCCCAAGTGATTTTACAAGAGAGAAGTTAAAGGCCTACAAGTCTTTGGATGCCTACAATTTTGTACAAGAAATAATGTTCCATGATTACCAGATTCAAAACTTTGTAGTGCTAAAAACCGAGGTTCTGCCTAGCCAAAGACAAGGAAAGAAGACAGAACTGTACAAGGTCTGTACAACTGTACAATCATCAACAAGCAAAACAACTGCATTCTGACAGCAAACTGCACCTGTACGGCAGGGTATGTGAACTTACATTTTTATATTTCATTCTTAGCATTCAGTGTCCGCAGTTTCATTTACCATATTTAACTGTTTTTGCTGAAATCATCGCAGTAATGTGTATGATTCAGCATAGCGTGAGGTTAACTGATATAAAATGAGAACTGCAGAGTCCAGCTTTTTTAATTAGGTCGTCACTCCATTCAGCTCTTCTGATGGCTGTTAGCCAAAGACATCTGGGGTTTGCATTAAAAGCAGTGTAGTGTACGATATGTGTGGTTGAACCCGTGTGACTTAATGTATTAGGTTCATAGATTGGTAATTCCCCTACCGGTGAATTGGGTAAGCTAAATTGTCAGTAGTGTATGTGTGTGAATGTAAGAGTGTATGGGTGTTTCCCAGTGTTGGGTTGCGGCTGGAAAAGCATCCGCTGTGTAAAATATATGCTGGATAAGTTGGCCGTTCGCAACCTCTGATTAAAAAAGGGACTAAGCCATAAAGAAAATGAATGAATAAATAAAGGCTTTAAGACCAAGCAGAATCTTCTTTTGGCTTTTGCTTCAGCGTGACTGAGGAAAGTTGAATGTGCTGGCCAGTTTGTGTTTGACTAATCAATGACACTAGGCTAGTTTTTAATTTAAAACTTGAACAGCATGCCTTTTTCTAATGATATATGATGTAATAAACTTGTATTTGAAAAATAAGTATCATTCTCATGTTTTTTTCTTCTAAATCTTTAGGAAATGTTTTTGGTACATCAAAAAGTGTGATTGATGACCAGCCGACAAGCTAATCCAGCAAAAAATAGTGCCTAAAAAGTATTTAAAGCTCATAATTTTATAGAAAATGAGCCTAATAACTGCAAAAAGGTCCATAAATTAAGATAAAAAGGAACCATCTCCTTCACCAGACTGGTTACGGGCCTGAGGGTTGAACTGAGAACCAAAAGAAGGCCCCCCCTAAAAAATTAATTTAAGGTTTGTTTTGTGAAAACGAGACCCAAAACTGAAAACATCAGTGTGGTCAAATTCCTCTCACTCCCTTGTCTTCACGGACAAAAGATGGGTGTGATGTCAAGTTATTTTTCTTCTTTTTGAAAACCTCACTCTCACTAGCCATATATAGACACAAGACTCCCTTTTCTTCTGAGCGTGGGCAGAGAAAGACAGGGAGAGAGCGCTCTAAAAATAAAACATCTGTTCCAGGAGCAGGTCAGGTGGGAGGCAGGTTTAAAGAGCCATGAGGAGGAAGATGAGAAGGCAGAAAAGTTGAGGTATAAGCCGTGAGGAAAGTGATACTTTGATCTATTGGAGGGAAAAAAAGAGAGACTGACAGAGTGGGGGGGTGGGTGACTGGATGGCATGTTAGCTGTGCCCCTGCGTAAGTGTGTGGGTTTGCGTGCATGTGTGTTTGGTAAAAGCAGAGGCAGATTTCAAGACAAACACCAGGGCCAGCTTGAGGAATGATGAATGCATGGAGAGAGTCAGCCGAGAGCAGAGCAAACCAGAGGAAATGAAGGCATAGAGAGTAGAGCGCAGGCACAGAGGGGCCCTGAAAATATCATGTGTCTTCAGTGCATGTGTGTGTGTGAGCGAGCGAGAGAGAGAGTGTGTTTGGTGTGCTTTCTAAAAGCATGATTGATGGGCATACAGGAGTGAGTGAGCGGGGTTCTGTGCGAGACTTCAGGAAAAGAAGGATTAGATTGGAAAGACTGACTGTGTGTGATGGAAAAATGAAGAGTTTAAAAAAAATGGTTGAAATTATGAAGTCACACGGAGTAAATGATCATATTTTAGGAAGTTTTAATGTTTTTTTAGTCTGTTTTTTTAACTGAATATTTAGAAGTGAGTTTCATAGTAAACATACCGACAGTTACACAAAAGTCATTCTTGAATTCATTTATTCATAAGCCTGTAAGTTTCTAGTTTTATTTTTAATAAAAACAAACATTATTGTTTATTAAAGTATATGTTAAGTACAGCATATTAAATAAATCAAAAGTCAAGACATTTTGTAAAATAAATAAATCAATAAAAGGATTGAGAAGACTGCACAAAACTGTTGAGCAGCGCAGATACTAATGCTAATAAATGTTAATTGAAAAGGAAATCATAGTAAATAACTTTCCGAGAGATCATATGAATTAATACAATACCATGACAATACCATAGTTTTACCTTAATTGATCAAACAAATGCCACATTGCTGAGCTAGCATTGCATTAAAAAAACTGTATAATTGTTAGTGGAGATTGATTTCTGCAAAAAAAAAAAAATTTAATCATCCCAGCCTGCAACAATAGTTAAATCCTGGGGCCTAGCGGACATTTTAAAAGTGGGGGGGACAGCTGTATGAGATCCTAAAGTTTACGTTCAGATTTAGGGTGGGACGATTCTGTTTGACCAGTGGTTTCCTCCTGCATAAAACAGTATAAATCCTTATAAGTTTAGTAATGGTTTTTAATAGTTATATTGGGAATTATATTGGTTTTAATGGAAACTGTAATGGTCCTTGTGGGTCTCTATTGGTAATTTGTTGCCTTCTAATGCTGGTATGATAAACTACTTAATAATAGATTATGTCCCAAAACACACTTGAATGGTTTGTAATTTTAACAATGGAATTGGTAGTGGAAACCATTAGAGCTTCCAGATTATTTCTTTTCAGCAGGTTTGATGGGTACTAATTTGACTGCTCCATAAACCTTTCAACAACTTCCACATTTGAAAGCTCAGTTTGGTCATGGAGGACCATGAAAGCAAGAAAGACTAGCATATTTCTATCTATATGGGCTTTGTGCATGGACAGTGATCAGGGCCTAAAGCCTTTTAACAGAAAGCAATTTTGAATGTTAGAATCTTTAGTACCTGCAGACAATCAAAGTTTGACCATGTTGAATTAGATTTTTTTATAATCAAAGGTGATCATCTTTGGTCTGATGTTTGTGTATGCTTGTAAACTTTGACAATAACCTTCACACTTGATTCCTGTTGCTAAGATTCAATTAAATTCAATTCATGTTTAATTATCTCAATGTAGATTGTGTCAATGCAGCTTAACATAGAAGTTGTAGTAAATTGAAACTGTGTCATTCCAGTTCCAGAGCTGAAGTTCAGTTCAGTTCAGTGTGGTTTAAATTTCACCAAACACTGAAGAGCAAATCCATCGATGTGCAGCTCCACAAGTCCCAAGCCAAGCAAGCCAGTAGCAACAGTAGCGAGGAACAAAACTTTACCAGTTGACAAAAGTGAAGGAAGAAACATCGAAAGAACCAGGCTCAGTTGGGCATGACCATTTCCCCTCTGGCCAAACTTCTTGAGCAGAGCTGCAGTCTAATCACCAGAGGCTGAAGAACGCTGGACGTCCGTCGTGGAGAAGCTGAAGGTCTGAGTAAGGCACTGGTGGGTGTTCAGGCTGTCCCACAGGATCAATGCGAAGACTCGTCTGTCACTGTGGTCTTTCAGGAATCATGCTCTCCGCTCCTCCGTGACCGCAACAGCATCTGCTCAGGATACGGCCTGATCCAGGATTATGGATACCTTGGTATCGTCTCTTCACAGGTCTTGGATCACATCACCATAAAGTTGTACATCAAATAGACCAAGCCAAAATCAGGCTGCAATTGAGTAGAGTAGTTACCTGATCTTCAAGTGTGGTTTTGGAGAGGTCTTCCCCACTTTTAAAACTAGTCGATCTTATAGACAAGCTGTCTGTGACCATCTTAAACAGGAAACCTTTTTAAACAATTCTATAAACCAACACACAGCTCATGGTTTAATGATAATCCTTCAGCTACTAGAGTCTGCAGAATGATTCATTTGATTAACGTCAACTCATCTGACCAGCTATTTCCTGGAAGATATTGGTACAATAAAACTAAACGAAATCAAATGATGTTTGATTGCTGTCCATGCGGAGCCATTTGCTTTCCAAGCCCTAATGAATGACAGAAAAAAAAAGAGTTGAAAACAGACATTGCACAAGACAATAAAGAAGAAAGGGGGATCATCAGACCTTTTGGATGCCACACACAAAAAGTCTTTCTGGTGCTCCTTCCCTCTTGGTGTGTCTGTCTGTCTCCCTCTCTTCAGAGCCTCTCGTGACAGGAGTTTCCTGGAATAAAGGAGTCCATCTGCTTTCCATTCAGGCACATAATGCGTTTCAGGAGACTACATTACCCCCTAACAAACACACACACGCACACACACAACATAGAGTGCTCATTCACCCCTTTACCCAGAACTTCAAACTCACTTGTTAATGCAACTGCACAGTCTCCACGTCACAGCACTATCCAAATAACAGAAGCCAAACTTCCCATTACAAAACAGAAGGCCATTTTTGTGATGACACCACAGTTTGGACAGATTAGGATCAAACCTAAACAACCAAAATGTGTTGTATTTACAAATTAAGCAGCTCTGATAGGTTGTGTCTTGTTTATAGGTTCAGACCGAGGATTTTGGCGTTTGTTTTGCTTTACGATTTGGGACAAATACTTCTGATCCCCATCACAGATTTGCTTCCATTTCCTGAAATGCCTACTTCACATGTGCAGCGATCCAGACACCGTGGGCGGGGATTATTCTGGGCGTGTGCGCCATGAGCCAATCGGCTTCAGAGGTCGAACGCATGGGGTGACTCGCCCCGCCTCTCCACTCACGCTACTGAAAGAGTCTGCATGCCCATGTCCCGCAGAATCAGAAACGCGACAGAAGCTGATAAGACGCGTTTGTTTGATCAGCTCCCCGTTTGAAGGCACCCGTGGGATGAAACTATTTTATCAGCACTTTTTTTGAAGTCGGAGACGTATAAGGAGATAACCTGTGCGATAAAACGCGATATTCGTCTGCCGAAATTCAGGAGTTTGTTCTTCTTGGATCAGCCCGTTTCATGCGACTAGACATCCTCCATCTGTCCCATCTGCACGACAGCTCCGGGACGGCGGTGGACATCACTGGACGTTTACGGATAAAGACTGGACGACACGCTGTGATTTGAATGCCTTTGCCGGGACTTTGCTGGCTTGTGTGCTGCAGACAAGGCTTCAGTTTGCTGGCTCGGGATCATGGGGAGAAAGAAGAGGAAGAGTCTTTCGAGTTACGCAATCAGGACGAGCACACACACACGGGACGGGTATGTAGACAAAACTAAAACTGAGGAGCACAACCTAGACAATAACCACCTAGGAGTTGAAACTAAGTCATATTTGTTTTATTGATACTTGTTTATCTTTATCTTTTAAATCCTCTGTTAACTTGATTCTAACCTATTAGTCATGATCCCAAAAGTATTGATCATTCTCTGAGGATGTGTCGTCTCAAGTATTCACTTCAAACTAGCATATATTGTTAGTAGTTGCTGATACATACTCCATTCGCTCATAGTAGTGTTTTGGTTGTACTTTCTGTCCAGGTGTTACATGTATATGGCTCTGATTTACTAATACTTGGTTACTAGGCACTTCCTATTCATGCGACAATGTTCTCTATCATCAATGTCAGTAGCCAACATACATTTCTACTCTGTAAAACCCAAAAAGTGAATGTAACTCAAACCATTTGAGGAAACTGATTGCAACAAACCATTTAAGTTCAAAAGCTAATCTAAATGAGTACTGTGAACTTAATGCATTTGAGTAAATGAAGCAATTTGAGCACATTAAAACCAGATAAACGTAGAGAACTCAAACCAACTGAGTACTGTAAAACCCAGTAAGTTAAGGCAACTCAAACCGTTTGAGCAAACCGATTGCAACAAACTATTTAAGTTCAAAAACTAATCCAAATGAGTAATGTGAACTTACTCCATTTAAGATGAAGTAATGAGGTATTTAATTAACTCATTACTAGTTATGGGACGATAACCGGTTTCAAGGTATACCGCGGTTTAAAAAAGTCAAGGTTTTAAAACCACCATGATTTTCAGTTATACCGTTCCTAAGGTATGTGTAAGATTTGTTTTGGTTTATTTTTTGCATGTTTTACACAACTATTTTATTTAGTTTTTTTAGGGCAACAGTACCTCCAACAGAAAAGGAACCTCCTCATCAAAAGCTACTGGTCCAAAATATTTTAAATGTTTCTTAATATACAATATTTTGTGTTCAATTGGTGGAAAAAGTTGTTGTTTTTTTTACCCAGACATTTAAAAAAATATATATTTTAGAGCAGTAATCACAATACCGTGAAACCGTAATATTTTTATTCAAGGTTATCATACCATCAGAATCTTATACCAGCCCATGCCTACTCATTTCCTTCAACACTGAGTTCAAAACTCTTTTCAAATGAGTAGAATTAGCTTTCAGTACATTTTGAGTTAACTAAACTCATTTCATTTGATAAAGTTGACAGTTGGGTTTTACAGTGTAGTTCTTCATACATTTCCCATTGCCACAATTGTTTTTTTATGTTTTATATGTATGTTATGATCAGTTTATTATGTGTTTTTATTCAGCACTAGGACAAGTAATGAATAGTATTAAAGGAATCAGGGCCTGCAGTATGTGAAGAGTAAGATAGAGGTAAAGTCTCCTTTTATGTTTGGATATTCAGATGTTCTCCTTAATATTATAATTTCAGAAAAGTATTTTTTGCAAATTCTAACTAGGAAAATCAAATTAGCAGCCAATGACTATCAAAGTACAACATTGTTCAAACTCAATTAGCTAGTGCCAATGTTGTTTTAAAGTCATACTCACATGCTAGTTCAGACCGAATATTCGATATCTGTATAAGTAGCATGGTAAACAATATAGAGATTGCTAAATGAACAAACATGAGAATGTAAAACCAACTTTACCTCTACAGGAGCAAGTGCCAGTGGTTAATTGAGTAACTACTAGCATTAGTGCTAGTGTCTGGTGAATAAGTACTAACATTTTAATCAATAGTTACTGATGGTAAAATCGGAAGGGATGCTACTATTCACTATTAGGTAATTTACAGCTTTATTATTATTAACAGTATTGGAATGCAGTTTTTTTATCTTGCATATGTGTGTGTAATATTTGTGTATTAGTAAAAAATAATGACTACAACTCAATGTCAGCTTTATTGTCAATTCAACCACATGTACAGGACATACAGAGAATTGAATTTGCCTTACTCTCAGTTGCCTAACATATAATATTAATACAAAAAGTAGATTTTTAGAAAGAAATTACAATAAATACAATTATACATGAAATGTAATCTAAAAATAATAATCTAAAATTAAGTAAAAAAATTTGTAAGCAATACAATTACACTTAAGGGCATATGGCAATGATTGCAAACCAGAGTTGAGCAGTTGTAAAACAGTATATAGTGCAAAAAAATACAGTATAATGTAAAACAGTATATAGTGCAAAAGGCTTGTGAACATGATAATTATGATAAAGTGACAGTGTCATAATATATAGAGAGTTAGTATGATGTAATAGTAAAATTTAAGTGGCAATGTAAAGGAAGAAGTGCTCAGTTTATTAAATTGTCGCTAGTTACTGTTGGAGTAAGTGCTAGGTTCTTATGATTAAGTACTAATGTTTCATTAATGAAATCATAATAAGGGATGCTGGTAGTTGCTATTGGGGCCATCAAGCATTCTGTACATGATAGACTGAAAGGTAATTTTAATAAGGGTTTGTGTACATCTGTATTCTTATTTTTGACAGACATGTATTGAAGCATTTTGGAAGAACTTATTTGTACAAATGTATTCATTTCTGGGATTTAAGTGGTGCAAATGCAGTGTGTGATTAGAACATTGGGTGATTCCAGAAAAACTAGTTTTACTGGTCATATTTTGAGAATTAAATGCAAGCACTGAGGCTTTGCATGCAATGATATCTTTCATACAGTATGTTCAGTGTGTGTGGTTTTGATGGCGACTCTTGTTACAGCGACTACTGAATGACACGAAATGTAACAGATCCTTTGTCAGTAAGACAACTGTACATCCAATGTATTCCACTGCTGTCACACACAAGAGCTTATTGTTGAGCTCTTACATGATTAAGCCATGTGCGTTAAAAGGGAAGGTACAAATCATGGTGATGAGCAGAGATGAAGGGTTCCTGTGAACTGTAATGAACAGTGAAGGGCATTCAGCTGAGCAAGCACTCAGGTTCCCCATCTATTTTACGCCTCTGTGCAACTGAACACATCCGCATGATCAAATATTTAATAATGGCTCCTCTGTCAGTAAAATCTCTGGTATTGATCCCCTCTTGTACGCTAAATGAGTTTTTCAACAGCCAGCGAGCCTTTCTCACACTCACACAAAGGCTGTTTTGAGCCAAATTAAAGCAGAAATATTTCCATCTCGCTCTCAGTAGATCCACTGTGCTTCTTGGGATGGCTGATCGCCTACAACTGAAAATATTCCACACTCTATTATGACCCAGCACCCACAAGGAAGGCTTACCTCAAGTGTACTGTCTACAGTCCATATCAGTCCTCTGATAGGCGGGTGTGATGAGATATTGACATGTCTGGACGTACACATGCACTTTATGAGACTCCCACTGGCTTTCTAATCAGGCCCTTATTGTAAAACCACGCCTCACACACTGCACTGGGACAATCAATAAGAAATAGCCTGAGGGATTTTTTGCACCAATCTCTTATGGACTGACCCCTTAGCTCTCTCCACTCGCTTCATCCCTACTTCATCCATCCTCTTTGGACTAATCGCCCTTAAATCAATAATCTTCATATTTCCTTGGTGAAGTCTTATGCTTTTAACCCATTTATGGCTCTGTGAAGACGTTCTCTGTGTGTGTGCATGTGTCAGGGTATTGGGGGTGGTAGAACATAGGAGGTTAATAGGTTAATGCATCCCCCCTTCTCCCCAGAGTCATCATATAACTGTTTTTTTAACAGGAAGCAGAAGCACCAGTGTTAAACTATAGTGACGATTGGTGAGAAAAGACATGACCAAAGGCGGAAAAGGGTATTTATGAAGTTTTAAAGTCTGGTGGTACAGACCAAATTTAGATATGTGACACAAGCTACGTTTCCATCACCTATTTACATGTGCATTTTGGATATGCGCATACAATCGGTTGATAGAAACGCCAAGATGCGCTTTAATTTTAAAAATGTGCATAAAAAATCATGTGCACATAACTAGGTAGGATAAACTTTTCATGAGATGAGAAAAGATGCGCATAAACTACGATGGAAACACTTATTTACCGAACAAATTCCAGTATGTGCATTAATATGCATTAATAAAGTCCTGATTTTGTTGTAAGAGATCATATGATGATAAAAATATGTGCAAATAAACATCTGAAATGTTGTTTTGGTCATTCTAAAATGCCTTAACCGTTTCAGTATCAATAGGGCTGGAAGATTAATTGAAAAGTAGTCAAAATCGATATTCAGAACCTATAATCGATCAAAAATTTTCAGGTCAATTTATTTAATTACTTTTTTACTGTGTGGAGTCATGTGACCCCGCTCTGTTAAAGCTGATTTATACTTATTATTTTATGTTTTATACTTATTATATTATTCTAATATTATATTTCTGCATGTACAGTCCGACGCAACCTTAGCATACCTGCGCACCACTCAAAAAATGGTACTAAACGTCACTACGGCACATAGCGCAAGCTTTGTGATTGGTCCGTCTAGTGACGAGGGTGGGTGGTGAATAATTTCAGTTATTCAGCGTTGATGTTCAATAAAATATCATAGATAATATTTTTAAAAATCTCTCACTTGTAATATGTGAGCACATTTACTGTACAAAACCTGTCAGTGAACTATGAGGGCAAAAACATAAAATAAATAAATAAAATCGTTCATTAATCGTAAATTAAAATGTTCAATTAATCGAGATTTTAATTTTAGGCCAAATTGTCCAGCCCAAAGTATTAGTGTTATTAGTGTCAAGAGTGTCTGCTCAAACTCTCACGCCTTTAAACGCCATCACATGTTCATTGCGCATCGGCATACTGTCTTCTGAGGCTCAAGTCATTTGTTAAATGAAAAAAAGATTCACGCAGCTTCTCCTGCCTCTGCAAATTCCGTTTTTACTCTTGATAATTGGCACCAGTTAATCTGGAAGTGACGATTTTGTTCCCTTTGACCACTTGGATGGAAACGATATTTCAATTGGCATAAATTTTATTTAATCTTAAATGGAAACATAGCTACAGAGACGAATACAATTTTATTTTGATTGCATGATCTAATTTGATTCGTTTGATCCATTGAACATTACCAGTCTCTGGTATGTGATAGAACCAAGAGATATCGTTACCAACTGCCTGCCAAATCTTTAGCTATCACATATACAGTAATGAATCAGCTTTAAAGACTTGATAATCAGCTGATGATAATGAAAATGGCTATTGTAATGCCAGTGACCATTTGCTGAGTCATTGTTAAAGGCACGTAGAGTCAGAACTTTTATTATGTTTTATCAGCCGTTTCTTTCTGTTACATCACCATAATTCATAGTTTTGTTTTGGACTTTTGCCATGGAGCTGTAATTGATTATCAATAGAAGATATTGATATCTAGAGTGCCTCTGCAAAGCTGAGCTTCCTCTTCATGCCAGGCAGGATCAATAGTTCAAACAGCAACCTTCAGATGCCCTTCCTACATGGCATAAGATACTTTTCTTACTAAGTCTTTTGGTCTTGTTTCTAGACCAAATATGCAAATATTCTTAAACCAAGCAGCATTTTCTAGAAATAAAAAGTTAAAATTAAGTGAGTTTTTTTCTTTGAAGAAGCTAAGCTAAGTAATCTGCCAGTGAGGACAGATAAATAATCTTGTTTTCACTTTGAAATAAGATTTCATTTGCCCCATTTGCAGATTATTTTGCCTGTTTTAAAGAAAAACACACTTAATTTTGATTTTATTTCGGAAAACAAGACAATAATGTCCAGAAATTGCTTCTTGACTTAAGAGTTTTAGATATTTGGACTAGAAACAAGACAAAACTCTAAGAAAAGCATATTTTTGCAGTGTAGGAGGGAGGTCTCAGTGGATGACGTCAATTTTTCTGTTGTTTATAATTAGCACAGAGCCCTTTGCTCGTTTGAACTGACGATGTTGATCTTTTAAGGACTTTGTAATGTTTTGGAAATCTACTCTTAAAGTGTTAACTGTGTTTTACAACATGGAAGCTGATTTCTGACACTTGTTTAAGGTAGACATTTGATGGTTGACCAGACATAATGTGAACAGACTGACAATCATCTGTGTGAGCTTCATAAATTGCTGTGCTACTGATAATATGCAGCGGTCCTTTATAATATGACTACATCAACATTATGTACACAATAACTAGATTACTTCAGTCAGAAAAAAAACAAGCTCTAACACACTTGTCCAACAAAACCTGGTACATTGTTGTATATTGCACTTTAGACTAGGGCTGCACAATATATCGTTTCAGTATCGATATCACAATTTGCACATCCACAATAGTCACATCGCAGAATGTGAAGTCACTATAGGTAGGGCTGGGTGATATGGCAAAAATACAATCTCGATTAATTTTTTCCATATTGAACACTAACGATCTATATTCCGAAGTCAGTTGTGAATTCTTTCAGATTTAGAAAGAGTATCCCAACAATGACTGAAGCCACAAATTCGAGGGTCCTTTAAATAGCATTACTTATATCTAATATCAACACACTTCTAGATTCCCATTGTTGCACATTTCTGCTTTGTGATTGGCCCTTAGATCAATATAGAGCAAAAAAGTCCAGCGCTTATCATTGTTATTGACATAAATTTTATTGTGATTCGATATAATATTGTTTACCGGCCTAGCCCTACTGTAGAGTTTAACTATAATGTAGTGAATGTTTATTATTTGCAGGTGTTTTAAGGCTCATGACTGTGTAAGCATTCAGGCATAAGCAATTGTGCCATTTGTATCTTCAATAAAGATGGATTGTATTGGATTATTTAGACAATGAAGACTATAGCGCTATTTTACATTCGATTTTTCAATTTCACTGATAGACTCCCAAGAAAACCATAACATACTGTATGTTTGACTTAATTTTAAGTAATTATTGATTCACTTCTATGGATACTTTCCAAATAGAGCTGTTCAAGCTATTTGGTGAAACTGTATTCATATCGCAATATATATCACAGAAAAACAAAATATCGCAATGTCAAATTTTTCCAATATTGTGCAGCCCTACGTTTTAATAAACTTTATTTGGTCATTGAATAGACTTACCATAATCAAAAATTTCAGGATTAATTTTCTGCTATGCATAAACTTACAAAAACAAACAAACAAAACAAACACCCCAACCCCAGCCTGTAAGTATACAATACAGTAGCTACGTTTCCATCCAGCTATTTTTATGCCCATTTTGGATATGTTGATGGAAACGCCAAGATGCACATAAATTTAGAAAATGTGCATAAAAAACATATGTGCATAACTGAGTAGGATAAACTTTTTATTCGATAAGAAAAGATGCACATGAACTACGATGAAAACCCTTTTACCGAACAAATTCCAGTATGCTCATTAAAAAAAAGTCATGTGATTTTGTTATAAGAGAGCATGTGATGATACAAATGTGTGCGAATGGACAAGCCAGCAGGCTGAGCACATCGTAAAACACCTGAATTGTTGTTTTGGTCATTCTAAAACACCTTAACTGTTTTAGTATTAGTGTTATATTATTATTAATGACCTCCAGAATCAAGAGCGTCTGTGCTCCTCGTCTCACGCCTTCAAATGCCACTGCGATTTTACTGCCTGTCGGGATTGCCTTCTGAGGCGCAAGTCATTTATTAGATGAAGAAAAGATTCACGCAGCTTCTCTTATTGCAGCAAATTCCGTTTTTTTACCGTTGATATTTGGCGCCAGATAATCAGGAGGTGTTTGATTTGACAATCAATGGATGGATGATGTTGGATGGAAACGCTGCTTTATTCGCACATCTTTTATGCAATAATCCAGTTTTGCACATAAAAGTAATTCACATTTTAGATGGAAACATAGCTAGTGATAATCAAAACAACTTTTTAGTTACAATACATTGCCTTGGGGAAAAGAATTCCCCTTGAAGTGACAGAAGAAAGGGCCCCAAATCTTGTGAAATTGTCCAATGTGGCCTTTTCAAAAAATATCTGGTTCGTTCAGGTGCAGAGTAGATATCAATTATTCAAGCCATAGTTTAGCAGTTGGAGGATTAACATTTTTCCAGTACAGTAATCAGAATCAGAAAGAGCTTTATTGCCAGGTATGTTCACACATACTAGGAATTTGTTTTCGTGACAGAGCTTCTACAGTGCAACAAGATAACAGAGACAGGACAAAAAACAGATAATAAATATATTTTAAAAAATAGAAGTAAGTAGTGAGTGCAATAGCAGCTTATAAGCAGTTTTTTGGCTGTTATCAAACGATATGTCAGGAATTTCTTTTGTGCACTGCTCAATGAATAGGTATAATCATCTGAAAGCACTTTAAAAACCTCATTCCAGAATCCCTTTATTTTATGACAGAATACAAAACTATTAGCTAAATCAGCTTCTTCTGATTTGCATGCAGCGCTACTTTAGTCTAGTTGTGCTGATCCAAATTCTACAGGCTAAATCACTTTAGCTTTCAGTTTAACTGAATAATCCTATAAAAAAAAATATTGTCCATTTTGGTTGATTCTTTTTTTTTTTTTTTTTTAGCAAGTTCTTCCTTCTAGTCAGACTTTAAAAACCAAGTACTTGAGGAAGTTGGGCTTTCTCTGTCAACTATTATTGCCGAAGAGGAAATGTATGCTTGGAAGGCATGGAGGCTATACAGAGAGGCCTGGTTTTGGCTGAAATCTAGGAAAGCTCGCTCCGGATACATCCATTGACGTGTTTACACAAAGACCTCCTCCATTGCACCCAACCCTCTATAGTCCACACACTCAAGCAGGTGGTCAGACCCCACAGACGTGTGTGTTTGGATACTTCCTCTCTTCAGTGTCTGTTAACGGTCTCTTTTTGTGCCATAAGAGACCGCAGCTGAGTTTATCATCTAGACAGATCCACCTTCAACTCGCATATACTAGTTTATTAACACTGAAACCAACCCTATATTTCAACCTACATAAGCTGATATTTTGTCTCATAACTTTGTACTATACAAAACTAAATTAAAGGTGCTGTATGTAAGTTTTTGAGTAAGTGAACATACTTGATTATCTGAAAAACTATGCTGAAGTAATTTATTCTGCTTTGAAAATGTGCAATATGTGCCGGAATGTCTGTCTTAGTTTCGATCATTTAACCCACCCAATTTTAGTTTAGCCAATTATATTTCAGCACCCAGGTTTGCCTTGTTGTGATTCATTCAGTCAAGAAGGCTCTCAAAGCATGCGTCTGCGACCAAAAATGTGACATCCGGTGGACAGTAACAGCCTTCAAAAAGCAAATAATAAAAATATTACAAATGTAAACATTAGGTGAGCAGGTTACAATGTAACCCCGTGTCCAAACAACATGCTAAGTAACGGGATTAGTAGTGATAAGCAGTTGGCTGTTTGCACCAGATGAAACACGACAGAAATTTAAATACAGCCATTCAGAATCAGAATCAGAAAGAGCTTTATTGCCAGGTATGTTCACACATACGAGGAATTTGTTTTCGTGACAGAGCTTCTACAGTGCAACAGGATTACAGAGACAGGACAAAAAACAGATAATAAATATATTTTTTTAAAAATAGAAGTAAGTAGTGAGTGCAAATATACAGATTGACAAGTGTATGTACATGTTTATTACTATATACAACGTTATATGTGCAGCTGTTATGTGCAAATTGGCATGTAAAGTGTGTTGTTAAATAAGTGTATATGTGTATAAAAGTGTATAGCAAGTAGTGATGTTGGTTCCACAATTATTATCATCAAGTGTTCATGAGATGGATTGCCTGAGGGAAGAAACTGTTTCTGTGTCGGGCTGTTCTGGTGCGCAGTGCTCTGTAGCGTCGACCAGAAGGTAAAAGTTCAAAGAGGCAGTGTGCTGGGTGTGAGGGGTCCAGAGTGATTTTGGCAGCCCTTCTGCTCGCTCTGGATAAGTACAGTTCTTGGGGAGTAGGAAGGGTTGTACCAGTGATTCGCTCAGCAGTCCGAACTATTCGACGTAGTCTTTGGAGGTCGTATTTAGTAGCTGAGCTAAACCAGACAGTTATTGATGTGCAGATGACTGATTCAATGATGGAGGTGTAGAACTGTTTCAGCAGCTCCTTTGGGAGGTTAAACTTCCTCAGCTGACGAAGAAAGTACATCCTCTGTTGAGCTTTTTTGACAATGGAGTCAATGTGAGTGTCCCACTTCAGGTCCTTAGAGATGGTGGTGCCCAGGAACTTGAATGACTCCACTGCTGCCACAATGCTGTCCATGATGCTCAGTGGGGGGAGAGCAGGGGGGGGGGGGTTTCTCCTGAAGTCCACTATCATCTCCACTGTTTTGAGCGTGTTGAGCTCCAGGTTGTTGTTACTGCACCAGACAGCCAACTCCTTAACCTCCTGTCTGTAGGCAGACTCATCACCGTCCTGAATGAGGCCGATAAGTGTGGTGTCGTCTGCAAACTTCAAGAGCTTCACAGAGGAGTCTTTTGATGTGCAGTCATTCGTGTACAGGGAGAAGAGCAGTGGGGAGAGGACACACCCCTGGGGGGCGCCAGTGCTGATTGTGCGGATGCTAGATGAGAATTTTTTTCCATGAAGAATTTTTTTCCATGAAGTACAGAATAGTGCACTTACTGCACTTCAACAAATTGGTAAGGTTTATAACCTAATTAATAAATACTAAACCTCTTTAACAATATTAAAGGAAGATGCTAAATCACTGATATGTGTTTTCTTGCGCTGAGTCACAGTTCTAAAGTTCCATTTCAAATGCTTTATTTTATTTTCAAGATCTGAGGTGAACTATCTGCTGCTGCTTTCAGTAGTATGGCAATAAATGTCATGTAAAAGGGCATTCAAACTCACATTAAAAGCATTTAATTGAATAAAGCAGATGAGGTGTACCTGAGGTGATCATTGTCAGTTTTCTGTTGTTCAGCTGCAAGAAGTAGAACCTGTTTCTAAAATATCAATTCAAGGTGTTGGGTAGAACAAAAACTCCTTTTTAATATGGAAAATATTCCTTCTATCGTGTGCCATTGCTTTAAAACCCGATTTATATCAGCCTTTTTTGGTGTTGTTAATCTGGCAACCTGCTCTTGCTTGTGTTTTGAACCAGAGGTGCAATACCTAGTTCAACCACTGGGTGTCAAACTTGCATACTGCACCTTTAAAAAGATCACCCGTAAAAATTTGTCGATTGAACAACTCACTTAGATTTGTAGAACACAAAAAATATATTGAGAGAGTCACTGAGGTTCAATAACAGTTTTTAAACTATCGAAAGCATCCATTTTTCTATTCTGAAAAAGAAAGTATATTACTTTGTTTACTGTATTTATATAGCACATTTTAAACGGCCACAAGACTGATCAACGTGCTTTACAGCATCATAAAGCTAGATATTCAAAAAGAGAGTGAAAAGCATAAAGGAAAAGACACACACATATCAAACATGCAAAATGGAATTTCTGTAGAATACACTATTACACAGGTATGGAATGACGTGACTTTCTAACTGTAAAACCCAAAAAGTTAAGGTAACTCAAACCATTTGAGGAAACCCATTGCAACAAATCATTGAAGTTCAAAAACTAATCTATATGAGTACTGTGAACTTACCCCATTTAAGTTGAAGTAATGAGGTGTTTAATTAACTCATTACCTTAAACACTGAGTTCAAAACTCTTTCAAATGAGTAGAATTAACTTTCAGTAAGTTTTGAGTTAACTACACTCATATCATTTGATAAAGTTGACTGTTGGGTGTTACAGTGTATGTAAGGCTATTGTAGTCTGATGGAGGTATACAGTGCAGGTTCAGAGCTCCTCTATGTGTGAGGCTCTGACGTCAACAACGGTCCCCTAATCAAGCTGGCCAAACAGACAGTGGGCAAGCTGAAAGAGCGCTTCTGTTTGTCTTGCACGCTCTTGCTCTTCCCCCTCTTTTCTATTTTAGAGCAGCAAATCTCTCCTGCTTCACTCTACTTGTTTCTAAGGAGACACAAAACTTTTAGTGTTTTGACGTTGACTGTCTCTCGAAGATGTTATGACACCAGAACACAGCCCACTGCAGCTGTTGGGGTGAGGAGCAGGGCATCCTGGGAAAGAAACGCAAACTGGCAAGAGTTTCTGGCACAGACTTGATGTTGTTAATGTATAACGGTAGACCCACAGAGCTTTGAGATGGTATTTCCCCCAGAGCGGGCCAAAATCTTGTGCTATACAGGTTTAAATTGAGGTTTAATGCTTTGTTGTTGTTTTTGTTGGCGTGATATAGGCAAAATAAACCAAGTTTTTCCATAATGCTACATTTGTTTTTTCCCCTTATGTTTTCAATTTTTAGTCTTAGTTTCCTAGCAATACACAGTGACTGTTTGATAAACATACGAACGGGTTCGACTGATACCTTGAAATTGAATATAAAAAGATGAAGTGGTGGTATTTCATTTAACAACCACTTGGAAAATTAAGAAAGACAATTCCGATTTTGTTTTGTTTGGCTAGTCCCGCTTGTCCCTGAAAGTCCCCTTAGGGTCAAATGAAAGAAAAAACAGAAACTCTTACAGAAGAACATCTGCTCCAGAGGCCTGTGGCTGGCAGAGCAGCGGCATTTCCACCCGCTTACTCAACCCCGTCTCCTGGGACACTGGAACGGAAGTGAGCCACGGAACGAACCCATCACGGCATCTCCTGCTCTGATGATTCATCCCACTTTTCATCCCGGGGCACTCTTGCCAGAGGTCTCACTCACACGCCATACCTTTCCCAGCCTCTCGATCCAACTCAAACTCCCCTGATCAAACTTTACTTGTTCATGGAGTTTTATTTTACAGCATAAAATAAATCAGTAAAGCCCAATCGAGCATATTTTACGATTTCTTCAGAGAGGACATGGTAGACTGACAAGAAGTGAAGTAGGAGAGAGAGGGGAACAGGATACGGAAAGGTTTCTGAGCCAGGATTTGACTCGTAATGTCTGAAGCTTTAAAGAAGCTTCTCTCTCTCTCTCTCTCTCTCTTCTCTCTCTCTCCCTCTCTCTTCTACTCATTTTAAGGATTATTTTTTTTTGTGTTGGAAAAGGTGGTTGCCAATAAGAGACAAACATCACAACAAACAGCAAAACCTTTGTACTCACTTTCACAGATTAATTGCAGTGAAGTTGAGTCATCTGGCTTTGGTGTAGTCAATTTATAGCCTATGTTCTGCTGATTGTTTTTAGGCTTTAAAACAGGAATGCAAACAGGACCTAAGTACAATATTAACTTGCCATTGTTTCCCATGCATTTGGAAAAGTTTCTTTGTGATCTACACTAGTTTTAAAAACAGCTTTCTGTTCCATATCTTGTCCTTTGTGCACCAGCAGTAGGTCTATGCATATAATCTAGGATTCATATCCGGGCATTGACACATTGTCACTGATTCTGACATTTCACAATTGATCACATATGTAGTGATTAGTTGCATTGGCATTGGATTTTGCATGTTATTCTTATTTGCATGTCCAGATGCGGATGAAGCAACAAGTGTGAGTGATTTACATGTTACATCAATCCAAAGACGCAAATAGACACAGCACATTTCACGCAAATGAGGTGGCGTGAGTGACGCGGCTTGATTTTCGCGCAATTCACTCAAGTTGGAAAATCTGAACTTCAGCTGGCATTCGCGTCGCATTAACCATTCATGAGTTTGCTTTTGTAGGGAAGTGATAATGACATGTTGGTGTCCCAAGGGGAAATCCTCATGCCGACAATCGACAACGGTTCATCAAACTGTGCTCGGCTCAGTCTGAAGCACCGCTAAAAGCCTCCATCATCCATCATCCAGGTACAGTTTCTGGAGGAGTTGATGAACTCACAGAACTGGGTGCACCTCTGAAATCAGGATCTGGTGGACTCAGACATGGCGCCGAATGATTTTACGCTGTTTTTCAACCTTCAAAAAGCAGATAAAGCACAGATACCATCTCAATAAAATCCATGTTAGCCATTTAAAAATGAAGCTAGTGTCACCGGGCAGACAGAAGCCCTGCCCATGATGCAAGTCCACGTTTGTTATGAAGTGAGTTTGACGCACGAATGAAGTGAGTAAACTGAAATAGTTCAGGCGTCTAGTATGAACACATCATTAGGGTGTACTCGCACTATGCTATCCGAACAGTGCCCGGTCGCATTGTTTGGTTGGGCGTGGTTTGGTTGGGCTACCTGAGCGCGAAACTGAAGATGCGACGGCACATTTAAGGGACCATTTTGTATGGATTTATTAGTCATTCTTACTTTTCAATGAATGCAAACTGTCATAGGGTGCACTCACACTATGCTATTCGAATCATGCCCAGGTGTGTTTCTCGATTTGTTTGAGAAGTGTGAGTGCTCTGAAGCCAGACTCAACGTCACTTTTAGGGGATTGTTTCATATGGATTTATTAATCATTCTTACTTTTCAATAGATGCAAACTGTCAGATGCAAACCCCTGGCTGAACATCAGCTGTCATCTTCAGCAAACCTTCTAATATGTGCAGCACAAGGACTTTTATGAACATCACACTGAACATTTTATGAGCTCCAAAAGTGGTGGATCTGTTCAGCAAAAGATTTGACTGTATCATCCCATCCCAATTGACTTCAAATAATACAAAACAATATAACTAAAGCAATCTCCATTCCACTGATTGAGAGTGCTTCTCTTCAAAACTGAGCAGTCGCATTGTTGATGATGTAAGCGTGCTCGAGCTCAGAAGGTAAAATTGCAATGTGAGTGCGGGTAGAGGGGAGGGGGGACAATCATGGCTGGGCATTAAAGACAGCCATGACTAGTGTGAGTACACCCTTAAATGGTTAATTCACAGAATGATAAAAACTCTGTCATCATTTACTCACCCTTTATTCACTTCAAACCTTTATAGTTTTCATTCTTCTTTTAAACGCAATAGACAATGTGTAAATGAAAACTGGAAACCTGTAACCATTGAGTCATCAAGTCAATGGTTACCTCTTCAGGTTTTTCTCAAAATATCTTCTTTTGTGTTCAACAGAAGGTATACACTCATAGAGGTTTGGAACCACTTGAGGATGAGTACATAGTCAGTAAATGTTCATTTTTGGATTAACTGTCTCTTTAGGAGTAATACGTTTTTGAAGTATTACAAAGCTTCTTTTTTGCAATATTACAAAAGCCACTGAAAATGTTCTATTGTTATACTAAACATTTAGGAAACCAGCTTGATCTTTGACTTCGAGTGCTGTATATTCTTGATAAGTGTTTGAAAGTGGCTAGCTGTGGAAGGTTTGCTATCAAGGAAGAATTCGGACATGTCCTTTCCTGAAATTCCTCTGAATTTGAACTTTGATCTGTACTGTTGTGCCTGAAGCCCTACAGGTTAAAGGGACGCCTTTAACATCTGAAGAAATGCACGTACACCTCCTTCATTTACTAATGTGAAGCGTGGGCCACTGAGAGGAACCGAAAGGTGAAGAGAGGGCTTTAATGACACCCCTCGGCCTCCTGCTGAGCCCGTCCAACATTTATGGTGTCTCTCCACCCTGGTTAAACATTAAATGAGTCTCATTATACACACCCCTTTTACTCTGTAACAGTCTTGTACCTTCTTTCTCACCTCATTTCAGCTTTTTTAATTCCAGTCTTCCTCTGGCAGAGGCCTCTGGTAGTCGTCCATCTCTCTACGCCATCATTTTGAACACGAGTGTGTGTGTGTGTGTGTACTAATCTTAGCAGCGAGTTGTAAATTGTGGTGTGCTAGAAGTGGAGCTTCATCCCACTGACCTGGATAACGTTTCATAGATTTAGCGCCAAAATTGTCACACGCACCTAAGAATAAGACAATAATATTTATGTTGTATTCACACATTAAAATAATGTTTAGTAATGGTTTCTTGTTGTATTTTATGGTCTCTTACACTTAACAAAAAATTTATTTACATATACAGTTAATCAATATAATAATAGCTCTTAACTTTTTTGGTTTGTTTTTGGCATCTGACACCTGATCTTGATAACTGGTTATTTTAATTTATATGCCTTTAAGGAGTTTAGCTATATTTTAGTTAGTATTTTATGTATTTTATATACTATTATGCTTAATTTGTTGTGTATTTTCTGTACAGCACTTAGTGCTTCATAAATAAAGTTTGACTTGATTTAAATATAATAGCCCTCCTGTAAAATTTTAATTCTTAAACAAAACAATTCCCAGGTCCTGTTTAATGGAGAGATGTGAATGAAGATTTCTTTTTCGACACATTTTGGAACATAAACATAATAGTTTTAATAACTAATTTCTAATAACTCATTTATTTTGTCTGCCATGATGAAAGTACATAATATACTTCTAGGTATTTTACAAGATGCTACTGTTTAGCTTAAAGTGCAATTAAATGGATTAACTAGGTTAAATAGGCAAGGCTTGTTATGTGTTATCAGATAACAGTAGTTTTTGTTTTCTGTAGCCCATCGAAGCAAAATTATTACTTATGACAGGCTAATAATATTGACCTTAAAAATTGTTTTAAAACATACTACTACCCTCTAACTTTTAAGCGGTTATTTATATCTTTTACATTATATGTGTGTATGTGTATGTATATATATATATACGAGCAATATCACACGAGTAGCAGTGCGATTTTGGCTGTATATCGGCACTGGCGGGATTCATGGGTTGGCCTCAGTGTCCCACCAGTGACGATGTACAGCCATATCGCACTGCTACATTTATACAACAGTTTGATGGCATAATCGTGTATTTTAAAAAGAAAATCAAACACAATAGTCTAAAAATGCTTTTGTATGAGGAACTACTTTCTTTTGTCATTCACACACATCTAGAGTTGACGTCAGAACAGCAGAAACCATTACTAATTCACCGACGTCACTTTAGAGCTAGTATTCGAATGATTTTCTAGCGTAATATCTAAAGTGATGTTAAAACAGGTGATTTTATCGACATTGTAAGATTATAAGGCAGAACGGCATGAAATGCCATCAGTCTAGAGACATTTCTCAGTATTTCTGTTGCAATCGGGAGATCACAATAATTGTCCCCGAAAATGCCAAAGCAGTGCAATCTCTACCTGATTACTGTTGTGTTTGTGATAAAGAAAAAGGCTAAGCGCATGCGGGCATTTCTTCTTTTTTCTTTTTACTGAACTAGTCTGCAGTAACAAAAACAGAAGACTCATTAGAAACAAACCGATGGCCAACCAAAGTTACTCAGGGTTTTACAAAGAGTGGCCAACACAAAACGCATATATTCCTGATATGCGAGTCCCATCTCACACTCAATACACTACAATTACTATTGTATAAAGACAACACTACAACATACAAATGAGAGAGATCAACTTAGAATGTCCCTCACCAGTTTAATAATGATTTGATCAGAAATTATTAGTTTTTCTCCTCTAAGGGCTAAACACACACACACACACACACACACACACACACACACACACACACACTTTTTACATTTTAAATATTGTTTAGTAGTTTTTTTCTCAAACTTTAGTAATAGTAGTAGTGTGTGTGTACAGTATTTATATTATAATGCTCCTTATAAATATCCAGAAAAAGAAAATAAAAAAATGAGTCTGGTCATTTTTAAACATAAATAAATAATATTAAATAAATGAGAAATAATAACTATGGTAGTACAATTGAAACCAATAAAACTGATTATGATCTTTTGATTTCAAAAGCAGTGTTTGTTTTTTTTCTTTGAAAGTGTTTGTGTAAGAAAAGAACCGTCTTCCTGACTCTTTAGCCTCGTGACCCTCAGGAGCCCCCAGCTGAGCACGGAACGTTCCTCCAAGGCCATGCCAGAGCCCCGAAACATGATGCCACGGAGTGGCGCAGACTGAAACACGCACACACATAGAGGTGCATGTCTGTGAAAGAGGTCAAGGTGAGGGGGGCTAGAGTTACAGCTGATGTGGGGGAGTTGAACTGAGTCAGTTTACAGCCGCGATCGATTCTGATAAACCTCACCGAGTCACTGGACCAAAGGGCAGAATCTGTGCCAATGCATACCAGCCATTAACAGGAACCCACAGTCGAGCAGAGCATGGCACCATATGCCTGCCAGTGGGTGGGCGGTTGACAGGGGTCAGATGGTCATCTCAGTAGGTAGAAATACACGGTTGTGTAAATGAGCCTCCTTGTAATTTTCCTGGAATTCAACTTTAACTAGAATCCGCTCATAAACAGTATTTATTGCAAATTGCGGCCTGCTCGCTGCCTGTATGGTGAAACACTGCTGTTATTGAGCACAGGGCCATTCACAAGAAAATTGCTGGCTAAACGGATGGAGCAAACTAATCCAGCAAGACACTTTCGTACATTTTTTTTTGTGTGTGTGTGTGTTTTTTTGTAGCCATCGCCTCCCAGAAGGAATAAGAGGTTTCACTGTGTTTTTAGTGTAATGATGTTGACAGAGGCGATACAGTTGAAAACATTTCTCTCTATTTCTGACTTTGTCTCTTTCACTCATTAATTTTTTTTTTGAGTGAAATCTAATGGTGATGGTGAAATCTAAATATTTGCTGCTTCCTAATTCGCATACTATCTGTCCTAAATAGTATTTGAAAATCGAATTAGTAGGCATATGTCCCAAATCATAGTATGTTGAAAAGGTTTCCGGATGGTTTTTCTATTTCCGATCAAAATTAAGTGTCATCCATACTCTAACCGCTGATATTGCCCACAGTACATTCCATTAGAACTACAAACGTGAGTGAAAAGTGTAAATAAACTACAAACATGGTGAACGCACAAGACCAACTGTCAAGTGGTTGTTGCTAGATCTAATACGGTTGCAGCTGGAAGTTAATGAGAATTATTTCTATTATTTATTAAATTTCCCATTTGTTGTATTTTATTAACGTCTACCCTCACCCCAACCCTAAACACAACCGTCACAATAACATAAAAACAGTAGTTTGCCGAGTATTATGCTATCTCTTAAATTACCCAATAAATTGTATTTTTTTTAACGCCTACCACCGTGCCAAACTCTAAACGTAACCGTCACAGTACTGTAAAAATATAAATTATTGTTATAAAAGCAGTGCATACTGTACAGTGCCATTAAAAAATGCTGCTATATTGATGTGCATATTTCAATTCCGGCTGGCCATGTTTCCGATCTAGACTTTACCCTGTCAAGTAGAGAGGCTTTGGTAAAGATGTTTGTATGGCTGTTAATCAATATCTAGCCTACTGAAAAATATTTAAATTGCGTTTTCTGTGTTATATTTCATCCTTAACAACAATACTGTTTGGACATTAACTTCTAAATGCATAATTATCCAATCACCTGCAGGAGGTTTCTTTGCACAAAATACTCGCGAATGACAGATTGTCCTGCTGCTGCTTCTCCAATAAGGTAGGAAATTAAATATGGGATGTGATGATTGTGTGGATGTGGATGATTGACAGGGCTCATAACTAAGCAAGCAGTATGTCCCAAAGCTTGCATACTCTTCTGTTACACACTCAAACGTATTTACTTTTCCATCACACAAAAAAAGTACATACTTTTACAGGGTGTCCACGGGGTCTTAAAAGTATTAAAAACTGATAAATCAATTTAGAGAAATTTAAGGCCCTTAAAAAGTTTTTTAAAAGTCTTAAATGCTATTTTACAAAGTATTATATTCAGAATCAGTATGCTAAAATACCTGAATTTAATTTTTGCGCAGTGGGATGCTGTGTAGTTTATGAAATCAAAACAAATCCTGCTAGATTTGACATCACGCTGCTTCGTTTACTGCAGAAACCAGGGAAACACTGTTATTCCTGCTGCTGTAACCTGTAAACCTGCCGGATTAACGTTTGTATTCAGTATATAAATACAGTTTTAGTTTAGGATTCGATCAGTATTTAGTAAATGCACTGCAAGTTAAAACGTCGGCAATGTCACTGGTTGAAACCTGAAGTGGTGATGAGGTGTTAATGTATACAAAGAGTCTTAAAAATGTCTTAAGGTATTGAATATCAGTCTTTGATTCCTGAATATACCCTGTTTTAGGGCGCAGTATAATTATGCGAATGGAAACGCAGCATTTGTTGGTCATTTATTTCACCTCAAATCAGAAAAAGTTGGCATAGTATGGAAAATGCAGTTAAAAACAAAGTAGTGGTTTCTAAATTTACTTTGACTTGTATTATATAATATTTCTATTGTATTTTCCATACTGTAACCAATTTTGGGCCTTCTGTGTAACACAAAAGGTTTTAGGTCAATGAAAGTCAATGAAGCATGGGCGCATTTTCATTTTGGGGGAAAGCTAGCTTTTTAAAACTCTTATTTTCCTGCATGTTGAGTGACACAGAGAGGAAACTAAAGCTGACATCAGATCCGTTTGCAAGGAAGGACACTGTGTATTTAATGTCTGCAGGGTGTGAAGGGTCTGAGGGCTGGCTGCGGGACAGAGTTGGTCCAGAGGGGCTGGGTGGGGCAGAACTGGATTGGGATTGCATGTAGACGGATTGAGCACAAAAGCCCTCTGTGTTTTTGTCAGTTCTCAGAACAGCGTTTTTTTTTAATGTTATGATCTCCCTGCAGCAGTTGAGCTCCCGGGACTGCTGAGTGTGTGTGTGCATGTGAGTTCATGGCCAAGTGCTACAGATGATGTGCTGTTACTAAGTGCACTTGTTCAAAGAGGTACAGTGTGCAAGTGTGTGTTTGTGTTAATGACCCAGTGACTAAATTAATTAAAAATGTTAGTCAGTACACGCACATACATATAAACTCACTGCATTCAAACACACCTGCTTATACAGTTGAAGTCTGAATTATTAGCCTCCCTGTTTATTTTTTTCCCTAATTTCTGTTTAACAGAGAGCTGATTTTTTTTAACACATTTCTAAACATGATAGTTTTAAGAACTCATTTCTAATAACTGGTTTATTTTATCTTTGCCATGATGACAGTAAATAATATTTGGCGAGATATTTTTCAAGACACTTCTATACAGCTTAAAGTGACATTTAAAGGCTTAACTAGGTTAATTAGGTTAACTAGGCAGGTTAGGGTCATTAGGCAAGTTATTGTATAACGATGGTTTGTTCTGTAGACTGTCGAGAAAAAAAAAATAGCTTAAAGGGGCTAATAATTTTGACCTTAAAATGGCTTTTAAAAAATTAAAAACTGCTTTTATTCTAGCCGAAACAAAACAAATAAGACTTTCTTTGGAAGAAAAAATATTATCAGACATACTGTGAAAATTTCCTTGCTCTGTTAAACATCATTTGGCAAATATTTAAAAAAGAAAATAAAATTTAAAGTGGGGCTAATAATTCTGACTTCATCTGTACATATAAATTTGATCTATGCATATGCACCCATAAACCCTCACAAATGAATGTAAACTCGACGCACACCCAAATAACACTCGTGCAAACATACAAAATAAAACTCACAAGCGTATATACACTTAGTTGTGTATACACAAATATGCAAGTGATTTCATATGTGTATATGCATGAATTCTCAATGCAAAAGGAAATTGTTTCAGTTTAAAAGGAAGTATTTTAATTTCAGGGTAGAATTCCTTTGAGCATAAATGAACAAGATCATTATTTATCATGAATTTGTTATTACAAAGCTTAGGAAACAGAAATAATGTGATTTAATAGAGGAATTACATCTGTTGAATAATGAAAATAGATTATGCTATCATGCGCAACATGATTTAGAAACGGCAATGAACTCCTTGTTGCATGTCAAAATGAACCCATTTAATGCAGATCTAAATGCATTTCTCCACTGATTATTTAAACTAACAGGAACAAATAGTCTTGTAGATAATTTTTCAAGTTGTTATAAATGCGACACGCAGAACTGTGAATGAATGGAGAATAATTGAGAGGCACAGCGGTGGGAATCGCTGAAGTGAACATGAATTTAACCACGTGAAAATTCATTTGTACTTCACATTAAACTATAGAACGGCTTTAGGACATTTTGGATATAGTAGGCCTACATGACAACTTTCTAGTGCCTTATAATAGGCTACCTTCATTGCTTTTTTGGCATATAAATTACACCGAATATAGCGCATGCGCAAGATCGGATTTGGATCGGTACCAGCTGGCCGATATCCAATCTGACAAAAATGTGGTATCGAACCGATATCTGATCCAAGTATTGGGATCGGATCATCCATAGTCAGTGGTGGAGGTAATGGATTACAACCACTCGCATTACTGTAATTAAGTACATTTTTGGGGTATTTGCACTTTCATAAGTATAATTTTAATTCTGTAATTTTACTTGTACTTAAGAACAAATTAATCTGAGTAATTTACTTCGTTACTTTTAAAATCACAATTCGTTACAGAGTACTGTAATTAAATTATAATTTCCACCCTTGACTTTGGTAACCAATAAAAGAATCTCATCTTAACGGACCAATGAAAAGCCTGGTACATTATTTAACCCTAAAAACAAGTTCAGGCTCCTGCAGCTTTTTGTGAGCTGACCGACATCATACAGTCACAAAGTTATCGATCGACATATGGAGATTCAAGACGGCAATAATGAATCTGACAAACATCTGAAGAAGAACTAAGGAAGAAATAACAGAGGATCAATGCCCATGGCCACACTCAGGGAGCTGTTCACCTACAGGTACATAGGGAGGAAAGGGGACAGCTGTGCTGATGCAGTGTAAATAGCTATAGCTATCATCTAAAAAGGCTAATTAAATGTATGCCCAAAACTGGAATATCGCATAAGACGTGCAGATATAGCAGCGTTTCCGTCCAACAAGTCAAAGAGAACAAAACCGCCACGTCCTGATTAACTGACGACAAATATCAAAAGTAAAAAAAAAATGAATTTGCTGCGGTATGAGAAGCTGCGTGAATATATTATCTTCTTTTAATAAATGACTTGCACCTCAGAAGGCAATCCTGACACGCAGTAAATGCACGAGACACTGAGTGCAGACAATTTTGGAGGTCATTAATAATATAATAACACTAATACTGAAGTGGTTAAGATGTTTTAGAATGACCAACACTTTTAGATTTTTTACAATGTGCTCAGCTATATGCACATAAAATATATGCGCATCATGGCGTTTCCATCAACCGTTTTTATGTGCATATACAAAAAGAGCATAAAATAAGTGGATGAAACTTGCCCTCTGCTGTGCCATTCAGCTTGTTATCCCATGACACTGGGAGAAGTTAATAATGTTTATGAAGTTACAAAAGTGTTTTAGAAAACACAAAGGTAGGAAGACTCACAACTTAATTTTTGTGACGTTTTGTTTATTTTATTTGTGTACATACATGTTTATGGGTGGGAGAATTGTTTTATTTCCTGGATCTTGTCTCATTCAGCAATTATGGATAATTCCACCAATACCACCAGCTAAAAAAGTAATTTGTACTCTTGAGTAGTTTTTATGAAGAGTAATTTGTACATTTACTTCAGTACTTTTTAACACCAGTACTTTTACTTGTAATTGAGTATAATTTCAGCAATGTAACAGTACTTGTAATTGAGTACAAATTTTTAGTACTCTTTCCACCACTGTCCATAGTGTTATTTGATAATGCCACTGTGGCAGGTAGTGACAGATCTTTCGTATTTTCTAATGTTTTGATGTTTATTGGTTTGCATGCCTATTTAGTCATTATAATGGGAGGCGGCATGCATTGATGTGCCCGCACACCACACACACACACCAGATGATTGGTGGAGAGAAGACAAAAAGGGATGAAGCCAATTAGATGATGGTTTAGATGCCATGATGAAAAGAGGCCAGTGGTCAAATTTGGCCTGGATGCCGGGGACACATCTCTTCTATTTTTTGAAGGACATCCTGACATTTTTAATGACTGCACAGATAATCAGGACCTCGGTTTAACATCTTATTCGAAGGATGGTGCTCACTGACATTATGGTGTCCCTATCACGATACTGGGGCACTAGGATCCATACAAACCACAGGGTGAGCACCCCCTGCTGCACTCAGTAGCACCTTTTCCAACAGCAACCTAGTTTTCCCATGTGGTCTCCCATTCAGGCACAACCCTGCTTTTCTTCAGAGCTGCCAAGAGCTAGCTGCTTTATTGAAAGATGCTAGTAAATGAATTTGCTTGCTGTCCTTGGAGGGGCATTTAACCTGTGACTCGGCTTAAGCAACAACACCACTACAGTATATCTGTACTATTAGGAAGAGAAATAAAGGAGGAGATGGAGGGAAGCTGCCAGAATTGTTGTTAGAACTGCTGAAATAATGATTGATTAAAACGATTGAAAGGATGTGTAGGCTCCTCCAAAAACGTGATTGGAATTTCATTGTGACACATTTAAGTGAAAGCCATTTTTACTTCATTTTACTTCACAGCACCATAAAAATGTATAAATATATTTATATAATATCTGTAATACAATTTTGTCCTTGAATACAAGCAGCTAGATATATGAACTGTACCTTTAAAAACTCAAGTACATGCACAGAACAACATGAGCATTCAAAGCAAATAAACAAATGTAAACATCCCGCTCGCTTCATGAGCCCTGTCTAAAGAGTTCTTACACCCCTATGATTGGTCACGCGCTCAACAGAAAGGGCTGCAATTGGCTGTAATGCACTGCCGCTGTTCACCGATGAGTGACGCTGATGAACAGCAGCAGCAATAATAGCTAATCCATAATAGACGTGGTGGAGAAAACTCGCCCAGCAGACAAGCTCGTGTCTGTATCCAGAAGTAACGCTGTAACAGCCGAGAGGAGAGGAAAAGTCTTCCCAGCAGGTCAAAGGGCCACAGTGAGAGAGAAATTGAGTTTACTTTCATTTTCCCAATCGCAGTGAATTAGGGGCTTCTGCTGTAACTTCAGTGTCAGTGAAAGACTGTCTAGCAAACACACGCAGTGAATTGTGCAGAGTTTCTGCGTTTTTTAATAGTTGCAGTGTTTTAATTACTTGCGGTCTCCTCCTTACCATAGTCAGCTACCTCGACGTGAGATAAATGACATCAGTACGTTATAACCGGTTATGATCTATTACTGAAGCAATACTAAATTGTTTGCGTCTGCATCGCGGTGCACCAAAGAAACGATTAATTTTGACACCAATAAAATGTTATATTATATAGTTCATGGCAGGGGTCACCAATCTCGGTCCTGGAGGGCCGGTGTCCCTGCAGGGTTTAGCTCCAACTTGCCTCAACACACCTGGCTGGGTGTTTCATGTATACCTAGTAAGACCTTGATTAGCTCATTCAGGTGTGTTTGATTAGGGTTGGAGCTAAAAT